>NC_056726.1:1907643889-1907728889 GCF_019279795.1 Protopterus annectens
GCAGGCATGATGCATTGCAGCTATGACCATCAATGTAGCATAGTTTACAGCACTGTTAATTGTGGTGATGTATTCTCCATCCATGTGCCATTTCACTGACGTGTGTAGTATTGGCAGCATGTGTTTCTGCATGTGCAGTACATGTGTGATGTGTGTAGTACACATTTATACATGCTTACAAATGCGTCCACTGGCTTACACGACATTACACGGGCTTCAACATTCGTACACTAGCTTACTCATTCTTCAACGCGCGCACACGGGCTGACACGTGCGCACACATGCTTACTCGGGTGTACTGGCACGCACAGGCACAGACACACTGTAGGCAGGTTTGCAGGAAACATCGGTGGTATCCATGGCATACACAATCAGTCTCCTGCCTTTCCCTAGGATAGATCATAACACGCCTCTTACACTGATGAGTACTGACAGCAAACATGTGACACTGCTCCGGTAAGATTACAGTGTTTTATACATACACACTCATGTTGTCACCTATCTTCTACTCTGATAGTCCCCTTATCCTACACTACACTGTAGAGGCTTGGCCCATATGGCATGACATATTGTGATTCATTATCCTCAACCTCACTTGCATCAGATTGCCTACAAATGCTTGGTTACATCTCTGACAGAGCGCTTCCACACATAACAACCAGTATGCAGTAGCCATGTTGTCTCCAGCTTGCCATTCATCTGCATGGCAAACTAACATCTAACTAAACCTACATTTTGTATGTATATTATACATATTTGACTTGTTTTGAAGTGCAGCGTGTTCTCATGCCGCTGCGCTACGCTTCCACACCAGAAATCGGGGGAGGACAACTACAGTTTTATTGATATCCAATGGATAATAATGCCACTGGCCTTATATTTGGACATTGGCATGCTTCTTTGACTGTATTCATACTGTATTTGCAGCTGTCATTGCTCAGTTTAGCAATGTGCAGAATGTTACTCGCTTAACATCCAGGTACATTTCTGCACATAACTCTGTTCTTGCATGGACAGCTTACTGTTTCATGTATCGCATATTTATGTCATTTGCATAGCTTTCACCTACAAATGGGGTATGTTGCAAATCCCAACATTGTCCGTGCAATGTTCGTGTTACGGGCGGTCTTACACGCCCCTACAGGAGTTTGCTGAATAGCTTGGCAGACATCTTTTCTTGCTCTATTCTCACTCTACTCATACATGCCGGAGTCTTCGTGTATCATGGCCTAGGCTTTGCTGTGTGCTATGTCTATTTGTGGCGTATGCATGGCTGTGGGTATGTTGTGAACTGCTACGTCAGGCATTTCTACAGAGCAGCTCCCACTGTCATCATTTGTAAAGGTGACAGCCCTATAGGTACTTTATTTAGACTGCTGTGTCATTTGACATGTCAGCACATACCTGCGGTCAATACTGACCTTCCTACTGCAGCGCTTTTCATACCTTCTGGGTTATCTTGCAGTCAATAATACTGTTTCCTCTGACATGTATCTGTTTCTGATATGGGATATCATTTTATTACACCAATACACACAATATATGGCGGCATCACAGGCCAGATGCCATTACATTCCTATTGCAGGACACACCCACCCAGAGGGTTGTATTCCTCACAAAGGCCAACAGGTGCTTATCCACACTTATTATTCTATCATGTACCTTATATGTTCACTGGTATTTGCGCTTTCTGTCAGTGGCAGAACTCACGTGTGAGTGTGGGGGACTGGACACTGTATCGGGGACACTGCATGACATCCTGAGGGACATATTTCTTTTGATTCTATTAACTTTCCAAATTGACTTTCACAGGGCATACATTGTCATTCACATTTGTCGAGGTACATGCTTTTGACTTGTACATGTTTTGTCATTTGTCCTGACGTCTTTCTTTTCACCTGTCCACCTAGTATCACTAGTTCTGTACATTTATTTAGGACGGGTTACCTTCATGCCTCTCACCTGTACACATTATGGGTAAATGTCCTGAGGTTTGACCTATAATTTTGTTACTTTTTTCATAATAATGTGCCTTTCTGGTAAATTACTGGCAAGGCATTAAGGACTGTGAAGGTAGATAATAATGACTGACATTTGTATTTCATGATTAATAACCCTCATAACATTCGTACTCCTGACTACGACATTATTCTATCAACGTTCTGACTTTGTCTGAGGTATATTTAATATAGTCCCTATTTGTATTTCATATACTATGCCTTTGTCCAGCTGTCTTATTCTGAAAGGTTGGAAGGTATGGTTACCATCTTGGTCGTACGCATGTCCATCCATGATAATCGCCTACATGACACTGATATAAGTCCCTATGTCTTCCGCTAATGGTTTACACAATATCCAGTAGATGGGTTCTGTCTTTTTGGACAATATAGGCGTGTGCTATACCCACATAGGTATATTGATCACTCCCATGGGGCGGACCTGATAAATATGTGCCAACCAACACCTAGGCCCATTTCTGCATACCCATGATTCCCATACCTGACACCCCTCCACAGTACTCATTAGACATATTTAATGTGAGTGATAATAAAGTATGAAGACATTTCTAAGCACTCTCCGCTCTCCGGATATCAGGTCGTACGTCATACATTCTATCGACCCATGTGTTATTACCCTTGCACCTGCTACTGTTGCATGTACAGCTATATCGTAGTTGCAGCTGTGACTCCTTTGCGTCGATGATAATTGGACACACTTAGTACGAGATCAATTTTTGGGGTCCTGCAAAGGACACCTATATCCATGTTTAAAGTGTAGAACTTGCAGGTCTGTCACACTGGTACTTTCCGGGCAATGGTTTGGAAAGCAGCAGTGTGTTCACCTTTCATGCATGTCTGTCTGTCTATCCATAATAGCTATGCTGTGACCTATTTATGTACATGTGTTATATCTACAAGGACATATGTTTATGTTTGTTGTGTATATATCTATTAATGTATCGTGTGTGTATATATATATATATATATATATATATATATATATATATATATATATATATATATATATATGTCCATATATGTCTGTACATTCCTCATTTCATAAATTTCTTTGGTTTAAGTCTGTGGATATATGTGTATACACAGATATATATATCCATATCATACCTTTCAACTGTATGGATTTTCGCCGAATGTACAGATGTTTCCCTCTTATCTTTGGTCCGTTTTTCATAACCTTGTGGCTATCTGGCTAATTAGTGGCATATCATTAAAGACTGATGTTGGAAAAATAATGACAAGCATTTGAGGTTACGACTTCATACCCTTCAGAGAATCCATGCTAGTGAAACACCTGTTATTCTATCCACTTTCTATGTTTGTTAGGGCAATATTTAGGAATTGTCCCTATTTGTACCAGTTGTTTTCATGGCTTTGTCTGGTTTCTTAATTTACGGGGTTAACAGGTATGAGCCATATATATATAATGTGGAGAAAACAGCATTCATTTGCTATGCTGTGAGCGGATTACACACACGCAGGCGCACTTGCATATTCTTATTGTGGGTTACATATGTTTAATAAATCTTTGTGCTTACATGGGCTTTCCTAATTGTGACCGTAATAGTTACATATCTGTATTCCGGTTTACGGACATATGCGAAACACACATTCACCTTTACATATTTAAATGTGTTTACAGCACAAACGCATTCATTACACTTTAAACTTATATGTGCTGTGGTTGTAGTTCAACCGGGACTGCATTCACATTGGCCGGATGCTGGAACCACTATTCTATCGGTGTTCTGCCTCATTGATATGCATACCCATAGTACTTAGCTACATCAACATATGCCTCACCGCTTCACTTACAACACAGGCATCCATTCTCCTGCTGGGAAAAATGCGGTACTACATATTACACATTCCCTATTGCCTACTGCTTTGGACCCCAGCTGCATAGTTAATCACTCCAAGGATATGCAGAACACCAAGGCTTGTAGTCCTGGCACATACAGGTCTTTGATTGTCAGGGTGTTCATGTAGTGATCTGGGTTTAGGCTTGTCCACCTGGTGAATGGAACTTCCCTGGCCGAGTTCAAATGTCAGATGAATCACATGGACAGGGAGTTTCTCCCTATTATGAATTTGTACCTGTGTTTACAGACACAGGTGTTTGGTCACCTGTCAGCAGCTTATTCTGTTGGCAATACATCTTATGGGTGGGGTTGTTACAGTCCACACTCCACGGTGAGGGGTGTTCCCATTCAAATTTGACTATTTCCTGTATTCAGTCATACAGGGATTATTATTTTGGACATGAAGTGACTACAGGTATGCAGTTGTACATTAAACAAATGTGAAGGGTTGTTACTGTAAATATGTACGGACCTCTGTAATACACTGTTGTGTTCTAGCAAAGCAGTAGCTAATTATTAAAGACTGAAGTCGGAATGTGATGACAGACAGTTGGGTTTCAGACTTCATACTCTTCAGGACATTAATGCCAATGTGCAAACTGTTATTCTATCAAATTTCTATGTTTCTAAGAGCTATCTTTACAAATTGTCCCTACTTTTGGGCCTTTGTCTCACTTTTATTCATGGCTCTGTCCAAATATCTTGCTCACACAGGTCACCAGCTATGGTCGGTCACGCCTGCACACAGTAAGTGTCCCTCACACTTGACCAGGGTTATCCTGTTTACGTCAGTGTCTTCATCACCCTTATGCCATTTGCCACTATGCGAATGTGTGCAATATATTCTCCCGCCTATTCGTGTTGGGACACGTGCGTCACAGGCAGGTGTTTTATCCTGGGTAGTAGGTTATGTATGACCACGTAGGGCAGGACAGTGTTATGGACCTCTACTGCACATTCTGACTTGTGTCCAGATATCTACAAGATTGGACATCGTGTCTTCATACCCATTTTACTATTTACACAGGTTACTTATCCCATGAGGAATATCCCAAACATTTGACATGACCAACACAAGACAGATTCCAAGGATTTTTCTGGTGTTATGAAAATGTGCAGGGCGTTTTACATGCAAGGGATACATGGTTTGCAATCCTGGAACTGCCTAGGGTGACACTACCTACTACATATGCGTAGGGGTCACTATGTGTAGCTGTGTCTGCAAAGAACCAGTAGGCCAAGTACGGCTGGATTTGGTGGACGTTCTGGTATGGGAGCAGGTTGTGTGATGTGGAGGGGATGCTGGGTAGGCCATTATGCATCCAGGTGTGTTGCATTTGTTATGGTCAGTTCCATCAGGACCAATCTGTGGGTATGTGATGGTGACATATCTATACATTTGTATCGCACATTTCTATATTCATATGTTTGTGGGATTGTGTTCTACACTATGGCCTGTCTGCTTGTCTTGCAGCTGTTTCTACATGTGTTTGTGTTTCTTTCAGCTTCACCTGCTGCTCCCTCATACACCTCCAGTTCACCTTTTCTGCATATGACACAGTATCGTCTTGGAGGATTTTACCATTACCCATCCACCCCACACACGCAGATTCCTCACACCCCATAGATCACTACTTTGGTTGTTAGCCCATGACACGGCCAGAGTAACACATTGAATACCCTACATGTGTCAGGTACCTTTATGGTTGTGTGGACTACCCTGCCATGTTTGCTTTCCACATGCTATACCTCAAGCACACAGGTACACGCCCATACTTAACTTTCATTACTTGCTTGGTATACCTGGGACTTACCCATTCGACTGTGTCACATACAGGTTCGGCTTGTACCGCTGACTTCCGGATTTTGCCAGCCTGTTGTACTCATTGGTAGGATGGCACCTTTTCCTATGTCCAAGCTATTCCTTACACATATCCGACTGTTGTGGACAATGCCTCCCCACAGTCGACGGTAGGGTTTCCACCTTTTCAATTGGCCACAGTGGGACATTTGCGGTGAACACATCACATTTTACAGGCCGACACATACCCACGGTCAGTTCGGCAGATAGAACTTACAATTCTTGCCTATATATAAGCTTATTCTTGTAGCATTTTAGTGGCTTATTCTGTTTCTTATGACATTTATATAATATACGTACAGAGAAATGGTTTAATGCAACTATTACATAACGTCTAAGGAATAATTTTGTCCTATAATCTCTGGACATTTGCCATTTTTACAAGTTTTTGTCAGGACACATCTGCCCACAGAGGGACTATCGCTCACAAAGTGGGACAGGTGGTAATCTTAGTCAACGGTACAGATCATACTGTTCCTTTTGGCCTACATGTGTCCTTATTGTTGTAGCTGTTTATATGCTCCTTCTGTTTTGTTTACGTGCATATTCTATTTCCTATCACATTTGGTATGTGAAATACGGACATACCTTTTGTATGTGACTATTACATGCCTTGGGGATATGATTCGGACATGCGGTCGCTAAATATATCTACATTTCTCCTCATGTATTTTGCTATGGACACATCTGCCCAGCTATGTACCCTCCCTCACATTATGGGCCAGCTGGTGACCCTCTCCATTAGGCTGGACGTACCTCCTGGTGGCTCCACATGGTATAGCTATCTACACTACGTTGGACTACGGGCACATGGTTTTCCATGTCATTTGTTCAAGGGTTAGGGACCCGTTATTCCCTACCGTGCATTTGTGTTTGCGCCTTCATTTTCTGTTCACAGGGACTATCTTGCATGCTTTGCATACTTTTCAGTATCCATGGACACTGATAGGTGCGATTACTATTGCAGGCAGAATATAATATTCAGCAGTTTAGGTTGCTCATCGACAGCCGACATTGACACGCCTCCGTGCACATCTTCGATACACCCCATACACTCGTGCACATTTCCTATGCACGTGGCTGTGGCGGCTGCGCGTCTTCATTAATATGCATATGGTGCTACTACTCCATATATATGCCGCACAGCCGGCGCAAGCCTTACGCCGGCCTTGCGCCAAGCTTCATGAATCCCGGGGATAGTGTTACTGGCAGTGGGGGATATACTTAAAAGGTGTGTTGCAAATTGTTTTGAATCCTCTTTTCTTTCTAGAATTTAATAATGTTATTAAGGTTGTATAACTTTCTCCTGCTTATATGATGTTAAAAATGTTTTTCAGCTTAAATGTAGCATGCAATATGTGTCCATGAGACTTCTATGTTTAAAGACTTTCTTTTCAGTCTATTTTCCTGCTGAATTACTTCAGAAGAGTTTAGAGAATGTTTTCAGCTTGCCTCCAGCTTCTGTGTGTCTCTGCTTCACTCTAAATCCTTCATAAACAGTTCCAGAGTCAGAGAGGAAGTACAACTTGACCTCTAACCCTCAGAAGCAGGAAGCTTACAGAACACAGAAAAGGATTGCTAAAATGGACTTTTAAAAGCTCTAGCTTTTAAAATAATATTTCCCACTATTAAAGACAAACTGCAAGTAGGCAATTTAATACAATAGTAACTCATTAGATTTCTGAATTGCTTATTTTAGCTACATACACTTGGAACATCTATTTAATTATTGAATGGGGGACACATGAAATGATGCATAAAGGGTATATATGTGCTGTAGGACACATAGAGGTGTTATCATTAAACCACAAAAACAATATATATATATATAAAATTGATGTTAAATGTTTTTAACATTACTACTGAGTGCTCTATTCCCTCTGTAGCTTGTACACTGATATATATATATATATATATATATATATATATATATATATATATATATATATATATATATATATATTAATTATGTCATTCTGAAGTTTTAATGGGTATTATTCTTACATGAAGCATTTGTTCATACTAGATAATGCTGTAACACCACTTTATTAGAAGACTCAGATATGTGTCTTATATAGGGAATAGTGGAATAACATAAGTTGAAAAACACATACAAATTTATTAAGATAACTTATATGTCTGCATAAAATACAGACATTAGCAGTCTGATTTATAATTCAGTTTTGTTAGATAATGAATATGAATGCAAGTAGCCAAATCTACGCAGACTATTTTCACAAGCTTCTAGTCTGTGTAAGAGATTAGATTTTTGTAGTGAATGCGGTGGAAATGTAAGTAATGTACATAGGTAAAATGTTAATATAGGTACTGGTTCATAACCTTTTTGCAAAGTATAATAAGTACAGCTAATTTGTTTGTTATACAATGTTGTACATATTGGACACAAGTGTATTTCTGGTTAAATTACATGCACATGTACCTTAAAAAGACATTCCCCAGGACTTAATAAACTCCTTGTAGGCATAGTGTAGAGCCTACATGGAATGTTACCATGTCCGTGTACATGGCTTCCCCTTGGCAGCACATGATGCATATTAATCATGGTGTGTTGCTAAGGGAGAGCCGTGGAACATAGTTACTGAATCAGTGTAGAGAGTGTAGTGCCCGCAGATGAGTAAGACACTCCCTGTACTCTCCAATTGTATAATTTCAATTGTTTAGTTAATTGTTGTAAGTGGTTATTTTTTTTTTGGTTTTATTTTTACTTTTTTTGTAGTTTTTTTTTTTTTTCTTTTTTTTTAAGTATGCTTGCATGATGAGGGGTGGAGCACAGCAATACTAAGTGATGCCAAGACACCTGCCAGACATCTAAAATAGAAACTGGATTTATTTTATTTTTTATTATTTTATTTTACATTTATTGACTGGGAAAGTCCAACTGGACACAGATCCATTTTCAAGATACAAAACACCAAAAATCCACAAACAACAAACTGTTAAACTGAAACGGAACGCAATGAAAGTCGGCCAAAAAGTCAGTGATGTAATCAATTAAGCAATGTTGTTAGTAACCATAACTTGCTCGAAATAGATGAACTGAAGTGGCAAGTGCGAACGAGGGCTCATATGCCCCCAGGGATTAATGACAGTATTTCCATTAAAAGTCTGTTGAAACTCCTAACTTTGAATAGATAAAAATTGAATACAATGCAAATATACAAAGTTCTTGCATATGACAGTTTAACCAGGAATTAAAGGTTGGTTAGTGCAGCATTTGTTTAATTAGGTACTTTTTAGTCCTTATATTCACACAAAGGAGAACCAGGGAATTCATAAGTATTTTTATGAATTTGACTTATTTAGTATGAATTTGATTTAGTGTTTTAAGTAGAGTATGTTATTAAATTTGTATAGTTTAGTTTTTAACATGTATACACATATAAGTGTGTTTTTAAACATAAGATGAGATAGGAATACATATGGTTTTGTTCATCATTTCCTGTATTATAAGTTAATGAGTTATAACTTGTTATATAAAAGTAGGCTGCGATAATATGTTGTTATGGTTACTAACAACATTGCTTAATTGATGACATCACTGACTTGATTAGATAAATTGCATTGGTTTACCATATTTTAACTGTTTGTCTGAAGAAGGCTAGGCACTGTCCTAGCTGAAAGTGTAATTTATAATAAATAGCACTAACTCTTTTTGGTCGACTTTTATTGCGTTCTGTTTCAGTTTAACAGTTCGTTGTTTACAGATCCATTTTCAGCGGAGGCCTGGGGAGAAAAGCTCCAATAGCAAAACATACAAGAAAAAATTCATAAAAGAAAAAATAGCATACAGAAAGAAATATTACATCTATATAAACATCAGTAAGGTATAGATTAACAAATTCTTAATGGAGACATTTAGTAAAGTACATAGGTTAACATAGGCTAACATTATTCAGGATTACAACATGAAGAACTATATAGAATTTTTTTCTTAGTTGTATAAATGTATATCTGAGTGTTTGCCTATAATTATGAATACTTGAAGTAATTTTATTAAAGTAATAACAGCTGGTTATTAAACTTTACATGGAAAGGAATCAGGGGACCCTTAGTAGAATCATTGCAACAAGGTAATGGTAAAAATTAACCTGGGGAGTAACATGAGCAAAGCCAACTGCTTTAAAAGTGGGTTTTCATTAGTTTTTTTTAAATTGAATAGTGGAGGTAGTAGAGGTTATTTTTCTTGGTAGTGAGTTCCAGATTCTGGCAATAGTGCAGGCAAAGAGAGCTTCACCAGCATCATTTTTGTATTTAATGACGTTTGTGAGGTTCTGTCAACTAGATCTTAAGGCTCTAGTGGGAATGTAGGCGTTAATTAGATACTGGAGTGCAGGTTTTTTTTTCAGGAAGGTAGAGTTTGTGTGCTATTGAGAGTTGATTGAGTAGGAGTAGTTGAGGCAACTTGAGTCAATTGAGCTGCTTAAGGACTAGACAGTGATGGGATTTGTACGAGGCTTCAGTAGTGAACTTGGCAATCTTGTTATAACAAGATTCCATTTGGTTCAGATCAGTTTGGCAGAGATTAGTAAGGATGGGGAGGCATAGAGAAGGATGGATAAGAGATGAGTCCTTGCAATAGTAGCTTTGGTATGTTTTGTGATAAACTGTTTGTTCCCATAGGGGAGTCCTAGCTTTTTGTTAACTTTCTTGATGGTTTGTGCTATATGGATGTCAAATTTCAGGTTATTGTCTATTTCTACACCTAGCAGTTTAGTGTGTGAAGTTGGAGTGACTTGAATGTTATCTTTGGAGTGAATGGTGAAACTATTGTTTGGGGGGGGGGGCCTCAACCAGGGCTGAAAATAATTAGTTGAGTTTTTGGGGGTTAAGAATAAGTTTGATGTTAGTGAACCATGTTTCAGCTAGAGTAAAATTATTTTGGGTTAGGCTTTGCAGTTCTTTTAAGGTGGGGGTGACACATATAAGGGTGGTGTCATCTGCATATTGTACTACTGATGCTGTGAGTGAGGAAGAAGAGATTTGGTTGGTAAATAGTGAGAACAATACTGGGCCTAGGATGGATCCTTGAGGGACTCCTATGGATACTGGTAGCAGGGGGGACAGCTGGTCATGCCATAGGACTGCTTGCTGATGGCCAGATAAGTAGCTATTGAACCATGATATAGTGGAGGAGCTAAAGTTTAGAGTAGCTAGGGTTTGGAGAAGAAAGCTGTGGTTTACCATATCAAAGGCTTTTGATAAGTCTAAGAAATGGAAGATGCAAATAGTCCCTTGTTTCTGTGGTGGTGGTTAACTATATTGGTAAATGATAGCAGTGCTGTGGCAGTGCTGTTGGAGGGTCTAAAGCCATGTTGAGTTTTGGAAAGTAAGTTTTTTTAGGAGGTACTGCAGTAGTTGGGAATGAACAACTCTTTCTAATATTTTGGATAAAGGTGAAAGGATTGTAATTGGGCGGTAGTTGGTGAGCTCTAAGGAGTTGCCTCCTTTGTGCAGTGGAATAATATGTGATGTTTTCCACAAGGTAGGAACTTTGCATTCTGCAAGTGACCTGTTTATGAGGATGGACACGGGATAGGCTATAGCCTCTGCTGATATCTGAAGGAAATCTGCTGGTAGGTTGTTAGCTGCTAGCATGGTTGGTCTGAGTTACTTAAGGAGTTTAGAAATTACTTTAGTGGGTACAGGGTGTAGGGAAAAGCTGCCAGTATTGTTTTGTGTAGTCGGGTGGCTTGGGGTAGCTGCTGTTATAGGGCTACTAATGCTATTTAGGGCATTGGCGAGGGTTTGAACTGTTTCGGTAAAGAATCTGTTAAATTGTGTGGGAATGTTGTTATGGTTGTTTGGTAGTACTGGGGATGGAGTAGTGGCTTTTTCTGGGTGGAGTTTACTATTTCTTGCGGTCCAAAAAAAATCTTTTAGGGTTATGAGCATATTTTTCTTGCATGTTTTTGTAGTAGTTAGTTTTGTCAAGTTTGATTTGTGTTTTGGCCTTGTTGTGGAGTTCAAGGTAGATTTGCCTCAGAATAGTGGTTTTGATTTGGATGGATTGGATGCAATTAATTATTAATGTAATGGTCATGTTTAAGCATAGCTGAGCGGGTTTGCAAAGCACAGTGCTCAGCAGTGCTTATAGGCAGCTGAGAGGTGTATATAAAGGTGTAGCTAAGTTGTGCATATCTTAGCTAAATTGGTAGAGGTATGGCTTCATGAGCAGTAGTTGCAAGGTTTGAATACATGGAAGGGAAAATAAGCCTTTATTTTTGAAATACAAATTATACCAATGTTATTTAAATTCTGGCCTGCTGTACTCTGCTAAGCTCTGCTAAGACCTGCTAAGCCATGCTAGGCACTGTATAAACACATTAATGGTTGAAAATGTTTATGCACTGCTCAGCTCTGCTTAACTTATTGGCGCACTGCCAAGCACTGATAAGCATACGGGTTTTTGGGTTTTCGGACTGCTCAGCTCAGCTGTGCTGGTTTGCATGCTGCTAAGTGATATGTACATTTTTAAATATTGCCCAATGGCATGCACGGGTGGGAAAGCAGGATATATTAAGCCCAATAGGTGGGAATACAGCATAATCCATTGGAGTTCTCTCTCTGAAGGATACTATGGCAGGTGTTGATGAGGGTTCAAGCTTTCAGGTGTAGCTTTGGGGCATTCTGGAGTCCAGGGTTATGGTTGAACTCCTTGTAAAAAAAACATGAAGGCCAGCTTCTGCAGGGAGGTTACCAGGGCTCAGAGTGCAAGGTGGATGCCTGGGATCAGCTGGCAAGGGACCTCATCAATGCAACTAGTATACCCAAACAGGTGAGCAGTGTTATCACCACTACAATGACCTAAAGAGATGTAAGTGGGATCCCTTGGACACTTGTTCCAAGAATTTTGGGCAGGGGATTTCCCACATGTATGTAAGTACTTTTACCTCTGTACCAGCAGTATGTAACCTGAACGTTTGCTAAACAGTTATGCATAATGTTGTTCTTCTCTCCCAAAAGCTGTAGAGGAGAGGGCTCACAATCTTGAGGTGCATGCTGGGCACTTGGCTAGGTTGCACTGTAAGTGTGGTGAGTATGGCTGTATTATGCTAAATGTAGTATAAAAAGCAAGAAAGAGTAAAGCATTACTTGCAATAAAGTATGAATATTAAAGTTTGTATTGCAATAAATGTGGACTTAGAGCTGCAGTGCAATAAATGAGTAATGCCAACTGTAGTGCAATAAAAAAAGAAACAATAGCATTACCTGCATTAAAGTATATACAAGAAAGTCTGTAGTGCAATAACTGTCGAAGTAGAGCTGTATTGCAAGACCTGAATAATAACAACTGTTGTTCAATAAAATCTCAAAACATTACCAGAAACTGCATGAAAGTATAAACAATAAAGTCTGTAGTGCAATAAGTGTGAAATTAGAACTGTTTGTCAAGAAATGAATAATGCCAACTGTTTCTGCAATAACTCATGTACCACTACCAATAACAACAGGTTAATTGTGTACATCAGGTTTGGCTTGATGTAACCATTGCAGTACAACTGTATGCATTTGGGCTGTAATGGAAGATGCTGCAGTCAGGAATAACTCTGTAGTAGCCATAACATGCAAATATAATGGCAGCCAAATGTCTTATTTAACACATACAGTACTGTTCAAGGCTGTTTCTAGGCCACTATTGTCCACATAATGCTCTGTCATCCATAAACAGCAGGTAAGCAAGGTATATGGGTGAGGTAACCAACTCCATGATCTGATATTGTTGGTGGGCTTCACAGATATTTCAAACCAGTAACACTATATTTTGTACACCTACATTATATATACTAATTTATAGATTACCTACTATCTCTGTCATGCTTGTAGTTCATACGTGTGTTCTACTGTCACTGCAGTCTAGTATACAACTGTAATAGTACTACCAGGTCATATATTGGTTCTATGTGAGCTCTAGGCAAATATCAGTCAGTCAGTAATTAGCAGTGGCTCAGTAGCTCAGTTTGTTAAATGCTCTCTCTATAGTGTATTTTGCCACACACAAACCAGGGCTCAAATCGAGTGCTATGTAGTACTAAATATTACAGCATCATTCATGTAATGTGTACAGATTCCGTCTCCACAGGAACTACAGGTAAATGGGTGAGGTAGCCAATTTTATGAGTAAATAATTGCCAGTTTAGATGTCAAAGACTGTTAAAATCATTATCAGGAATGTGAAAGTACAGCATACCATAAAGGAAATAAATATAATAAAATAAAATGAAATAAATAAAATGTGCAATCTTGATATGGCTGTGTGCCTGGACTTTCTGTTCAAAGTTGCTGCAGCCACTTCATACATTCCATGCAGAAGTCTTCTGCAGTCGCTGTTATTGGGTTCTATCCCTATGTCTGCCAGGTGAGGCATGATAGTCATTTAGGGTGTGTACTGTACAAATACATGTCTCTTAAGTGTCATTATGTCATGTAATGTAATTAGTAGTGCATAATCTGTCTGTTACAGGATTATCATTGGCATGATTACCTAAATTGCAAATTATCACTACATCAGCCCACAGTAGACCTTGATAGTTATATAGGTCCACCCGATGTGCACTGTTCACTGTAGTAGTGTACCTACAGTTGTTCTTGCTTGGCCAATACTGTCCCATATGAATAGCTTGAGAGGTCTGTACATGCTACAGCAGCTTTAGGGGACTTGTACACACAAATAAAAGACAGACATGTAGAGTAGATAGTAGTACTGTTGTGAAGTAAATAGCCTATAATGGTACTAATGGACTGCTTTACTCTCTCTCCCCACCCCTTATCTTCATTTCATTGTTATTGTTATCCATTGGTTATCATTTACTGTTCACATATGTTGTTCAATTACCTGTATTTTGGGCATGTGTATTATTATCGTTATGTATTATAATGGCTGCATATTAACATATCTTGTTGGATTACCTATTTTGTTGGCCTTATGCTGTAACTGTTACTGGCATGATGTTAACATAATGACTGTTCTGGCATGTATTGTTGTGTTACACATAATATGCATTGACATGTAATTGGGTTATTTCCACTGTTCTGGCATGCTGTTATTACTATGTTTTGTTTATAACTAACCTATACTTACTGCTATAGCTCCATCACCATAGCACATCAGGGTAGGCCGATTCCTGGTGATCCACCTACCTTGCCTCAACTGGACATGATACCGAGTCCTAGCATGTCTGGAACCCAGGCCGGTGGTGCCCCCTCCATTACCCTACACCACCTGTGACATTGGGTAGAGCTACCTCAGGGGATAGGGCCCGGCCTCCCTCTGAAAGTGGTGCAGATGGGCTGCAGTCACCCAACAGGAACTGACGGTCATGGAGTGCAGGATCATTCATCAGACCTATGAACATCACCTGAACCAGATTGGGGGCACACTGGCTAACCTGGTGGGGCAAACTGGCCCTGGCACCCAGTCTCCAGGACAGCCACCTATAAGGCACTCGATTTGAGTCCTGGTTTGTGTGTGGCAAAATGCACTATAGACAGAGCATTTAACAAACTGAGCTACTGAGCCACTGCTAATTACATTAAAGGAGCAGTGTCAACTGCTCATGGGTGGGGATGTCAGTCACTCTGTTGCTGTTTGGAGGCATAGGTGACTCCAATTCCATAATACCCACCCCATCCAAAGTGTTTAGCGCCCACATGTGTCACACACCATCCCTGTCTGCTGTCTTGTCTGTCTGCTATTGCATACTCTCCTACCCAGCTTACCTCCCCACATGTACCTATGTACCTTTCCCAACATTCCACTCTCTCCATAAAAAAAAAAATTGTCACCTGTTCCACAAAAAAAATATCACCCCATACACAGCTCTTCATTTTGCACATGTGGACACATCTACTTTGTTCCAATTGGCTTAACAAAATGTTTATGTTGTCCTCACCCCTCTGTCTGAGGTTTGACAGTCCAAATTCATCTACAAACCTTTCAAAATGCACAGCTGTTGCTGTACAAGAAATGGATAGCTAAGGTCCTTCCATACACCTGTCCTGCACATCCCTACCTGCCTTTCACATTGTTTTTCCACCTGCTTGCCTCCATTTCACCACTTTCCTTTTACCCCCTTTTTTTCTTTATTTTTTTTTTTTAGCCCAGGTTTACACAGAGTGGTGCACCTCACCGCTTCATTTAGATCTGCTTAAATGAGTTTTAAATAGCTTTAATGTCTATATGTGTTTATGACAGTATTACTCACATGTAGAGAATAAACACCTCCATCAAGTATCGGTCCTGGGCCCCTCTCTGTTATAGCACATTGCATTTACCCACCATACTACACACACACTAGATTCAATAGCTGTTTCCAGCAAAACCTACTGCTTGCTATTTACAGACATTATGCATGTAACTAAAATAAAAAACTAATTTGAAAACTGGGCGTGTACCCTGGACTCTGGTGCAATAATAAATAATAATGAAGGCATACTAATGGATGTAAGTGAGGCCTGTGATAGCAGATATATTTGCCCTTTTATCAGCATCTTGTAGAAAAGCACCTGCTAAGGCAGCAATGGCAAAGTACTAACATCGAATATTTAACAGTTCGAATCACTAAAGGTCGACCTTTAGTGATCAAACTGTTAAAACATCGAATGTTCAGAAAAAAAAATAAAAACAACAACAAGAAAAACTAAATGGTGTAGGCAGGGGGGCAAGTCCCCCTGCACCCCCACACTCCCCACTTCTTAAATATACCAACTCCGAGACCACACTACATTGAAGTA
The DNA here is from genome assembly GCF_019279795.1 of Protopterus annectens. Lineage (NCBI taxonomy): Eukaryota > Metazoa > Chordata > Ceratodontiformes > Protopteridae > Protopterus > Protopterus annectens. The sequence continues at coordinate 1,907,660,383 of NC_056726.1, forward strand.
AATGGAAATCTCCCCTTACAGAGATTTCCGTTTACTTGTTTGATGTTCTGCCGTTTTACTGTTCTTGTGTCAACAATGTCAGATTCAACATTGTTGTCTTTTGAGAATTTAATATAGACCCTATAAAGCCACACACATACTCATGGCTGTGGAAATGTTTCTCACAGCCTATATATGTGCACATATATACTACAAATACACATGTGTTTGCACAGTCTGAGTAGCTCAGTCTGTTAAATGCCTTGTATATAGTACATTTTGCTACACACAGTCCTGGGTTCGAATCCAGTGTTGTGTCGCACTTCAATTACATTATTGTGAAGACAGCAAGTGATGACTGAGTCATGCAATCTTACTCCCCACAGATTATTGTTACTTAATTAACTGCTACCCAGTTTTGCAAGACAAAGGCCTGCAGGCAGAGACACAATGCACATATCCATATAGCCTAACTATATGTCACCTACTACTCTGTTAGTTGCTCTGTTGCATAACAGATGTATCGTAAGCACATGCCCCAATTACACTGTATAGAATACCCTTGCCCTAGCTCTGCTATAATGACAGGCTTGACACAGCTGAGATAGTTACATGTACAGCTTGATGTCCACCAATGTGTTCACAGTCCCCCTAGTTGTATGTAAAGGTAGCTGCTACAAACCTACCAAACCTCCCAACCCCCTAGAGCAAGGGATCCAGACACAGCCATACCTAATGGGAGGGTGGCGCAATGGCTCACAGATAGGAGCATGTGTAACAGTTTGCCCCTACAAAGATAGTATGTTGATAGAATAACAGCTATTGCAGTAGTATGCATAGTCTGATGGGTATGTAGTGTGACACACACGTGTGCCTTCCCTTACTGACGTCATTCCACAATGATTAACAGTGCACTGCCAGATGCCAATGGTATGGGACACTGACCACACATATGAGGCAAAATTGTGGACATGAATTATAAATCTCTACAGTGGACCGTGTTTGTACCTAGCCTCTGTGATTCTGTAGTCTCCAAACCTCAGTAATGTCCAACTCATAAACTGAGACAGGGGCCGTGGCCTACATTAAGGCCTTATATATTGCACCGTGCTGCATGTCATTGGCTAATAATAGTACAATATTGTACAACAGCTGTTTTGGCTGCAATGACAACCACAAAGCATTCTATAGACAACCACAAAGCATTCTATAGCTATGGCAAGAATCTCAATGGCAACACTCAGATCTGCTCTAAGTTACAGCACAATGGCATTAAATATGCAGAACCAACTGATATTGCCAACATCCTGGCAGATAGGTTCAGTGCTAACTTTAACCATCTCTCATCCCCTAAAGGGCCCATCTCTATACCAGAAGAATGTAAAGAACCTGTAATCACGGCTGCACAGGTAAAAAACACACTCTCCAAAGCCAAGAACACAGCATCCATGGGACCTGATAACATCCCAGGCTGCATTCTACATGAACTACAGAATGAACTGGCACCCCATCTAAGTACCATGTTCAATCATAGCCTCATCTCAGGCTTTGTGCCCACTGAATGGCACACAGCAACGGTTATCCCACTCCACAAAGGGGGAGCCACCACGGACCCAGGGAACTACCACCCCATTAGCCTGACGAGCCTGGTCTGCAAGGCTATGGAGCATATCATCATGGAACTTATAAACATTGACATTGGTAATCTCCAAACTCTGGACCCTACCCAGTTCAGGTTTGAAAAGGCAGATCATGTCTCCTAAACCTGATAGACTTATTTGAAGTGGTCACCAAAGCCGTAGATGAGGGTAAGGTAGTACACACAGCTTATCTAGATCTCGCCAAGGCTTTCAGCACCATCCCCCACTCTGGAATTATAGACAAACTCACTAAACTAGGTATAAATCCCTATGTCACAAGATTGGTTGCCAACTGGCTCACTGACAGAACCCACACTTTGAAAGTAGCAGACTCTAAATCCAACTTCAGACCAGTGACAAGTGGAGTACCACAGAGTTCAGTCCTACGTCCTCGACTGTTTGGTATCTACTTCTCTGAAGTACAGGCTACACATAAGATCTTTGGCTAACAAAGTTTGCAGATGACTGCAAACTAGGAGCCATAATCAAAATTCCTAACGATGTGGACATCCTACAAAAGGGCCTCACTGAGACAGATGCCTGGTGTCAAAGCCATGGCCTCAAGCTCAATGCCAAAAAGTGCATTGTCATCCCTTTTGGTAAAAACTCTGTACCCATGAACTACCACATTGGCGGTAGTCTACTTAACACCAAAAGTGTGATAAGAGACCTTGGGACACAGGTGGACAGTAGTCTCTTCTTTGATAATCACATCTCCACAGTAGTCAGGAAATCCTTCTATGTGGCACACCTCATCACAAAAGGTTTCTTATCCAGGAAAAAAGAGGTCATTGTTCCCCTCTGCTCATCACTCATTAGACCCATTGTAGAGTACAATGCCCCTTTTGGTATGTACCTCACAAGACATCTACAACAACTGGAAAGGCCACAGAAATACCTCACAAAGAGGATTATCGGCCTCAAACAGATGCCCTACGCAGACCATCTCAAAAAACTCCAGCTTTACTCTGTCGCATATCGCCTACTCAGAGGTGATCGCTGCTTAACATACAAAGTTATGTCAAACCTGGAGCTGTTGGACATGCTCCACGTAAAGAAATCCCAATCCCTCCAAGCTACATGCTCTAGGGACCTAAACCTTGTCACCACAATAAACAGAACATGCTGAAGGGATAGATTCCTGTCCCAGAGACTTCCCATACTCTGGAACAAACTACCTATCTATATCAAACAAAGCTCCTCATTAGCACTCTTCAAGAGAAATCTTTATGATTGGATGGGAGATAGGAAATTCACTCCGGGGATAACTTCTGTGGCTCTGCCTGACAGGGGCACAGGAAAATAATTTTCTTGGGTGGAAAAAGCCAGGGTACCATTTGGCTAGGCTTATATAGGCCCTAGGGCCAATAGTCTAGTACCTACCTATGAACCTATGAACCTAATTAGCAATTTTGAGCTACAGAGTTATGCAGGGACAATTACCTGCTAATGAGCAGTACCTTACAAAAACAGGCGGCTTGTTATGAGGAACAGGTCTGTATCAGACTTAACATACACAGAGAGTGTCTTATCAAAAGATTACTTGAAGCAAAGTTCAATAAAGGAGTACTGCACTCCAACAGATATGTAATAGATTTCTACATATAACAGTATGCAGATGGGAAGATGGTGGTATGGGGAATAGGAATTACAGCAGTAAGCCTGTCTTCGAACTATGGTGATGAAATGTCATTGATTCTCTGCTGTCCTATATGTACATGCATGTCTCTCAACTGTCCCTGATTTCAATCACATCTCAGCTCTGTCCCTGTCAATCCCACCTACAACAGTCAGCTGTTGTAGAAAAGCTACGGGATTACATGTAGTACATAATGAGAATAATAGAGGATGTACACCTCTGTAACCTCAAATGATGTACTGTAATCACCTCCTTTCATTCTGTCCAAGTCTTACATAATTAGTTCTAAGATTGCAAAACTAACCCTGAATGTCCCTGATGTACTCTGTTCCTGTGTCTATTGACTGCCCTTGTTTGGTTGAGAGCTATGTCTAATATACCTGTCAACCTCTTACAGCAAGAACTCAGGACAAAGCCGTAATTAATTGGGGGGGGGGGCAAAGGCTCACATTCATGGTACATACCTGAAGCAGTGATATTAGTACTGGCGTATCATTCTCAATATAGGTGTACCGGGTGTTATATTTAGGTCTATCACATACACTGTCACATTGCATACCTTACAGGTGTATTGTACTGGCAATGTTAACTGGATGTAGCTGTTGTGCATGTTATAATGAGCCTGACTTGTCTGTGTATGTTGTTGTGAGTTTGTCTGTTGTGCATGGTAGCAGAGATGTGAAGATGTAGAACTTGCACTGCAGTTGTGGCTCCTCATCTGTAGGAGTCTGTGTGGATTACCATACATATTAGTGGAGGTAGTAATATACTGCTTTTGTTTTACATCTTGCAGGGGACCAGGGGGGTTGAAATCTGTGCCCCTCACAACCTGATGTCAGTGTCTCATCGGATGCTGCTGATGATAGTGGCCATAGTGAGACACAGGTGGGGTTGGTGGCTGAAATTGTCCCAGAGGTTGACATCCCTCTTCTTCCCTCATTGTCACCACACACAGTCAGTATGCCCAAAAATACCTATTCCCCAGAGGTCATAGATAGCGAACTGTCAGAGGGTGGCCACACTGAACAGGGCAGTGTGACAACTATGTCTTCAGTGAGTGTAGACACTGGCCACAGCCAGAGAGTTGGCAAGGTCCCACACAAACAGATTGACAGGGGTGCTCATACGAGGACTGCTGTCTATCCATCACCTGTTGCAGGTGTCACATCACCAGTCACTCACCACATATTTCAGTCCATCATGGAGGCACAGGCAAGTTATGGATGCAACAACACATGGAAGCTTAAGGTTATGGATGCAGCACAGTCTGACATTTGTGACTGTCTTCACCACATAGGGGACTCCCTGGATTGCTTTCCTGCTGTTCTGGATAGACGGTAGGCTGAAACAATGACTGTCTTTGACTGCACGATGTATGTGCTGGAACATCTGGTTGGAGTTGGGTGTTGGAGACATGGATGAATGTCAGCAACACCATCTGCTGGGAGTCCACATGTCCATGCACAGTCATGCTCCCATACTGGCAGTACCTACAGCGCAACAGAGGGAAGTGTGCTATCCACACCTCAATGTGGAAAGCCATGGGTAAATGGTCCTGGGTGATCTCAAGTGGGACACAGCTCCAGCATATTTCAGTCACGATCAGATACTGGCACAGCATCTGACCCTGGGCATGGTGGTGTCAGTACTAGTCCTGGCAGAGCCAGTTCATGTTTCCATGACCGGAGACAGTGAACTGTCCATTCTACAATGTATGGTCTACAGCTGTCCAAGATACACATGTGTAGGGCTAGCAAGGGGCTTGACTGTGTGCATGCACACACTCAAACACCACTGTTGCATGCAGCGCTCAAACAGACACACACATGGCATCTCTCCATGGTTCATCTAACCTGCACTCCTTCCTGACTCACACACATGCTGTTTCCTGTTTGGCACAACCTAGGGCTCTTTCACCACCACACCCTGTGCATGTGACAATACATGTGCCACATCTCTGCCATCCATGACATCTATTCAAGGAAATGCAAATATGTGTCTGATCTACAAGGTGGATATATTACCTTACATGTACTTGTGTAGTGCAATATTGTTTTGCCATGGCACTTGCTGCATTCCGCTACAAGTATTATATGCTGCCATGTGTCATGACTACACATCCAACTTGAAGTTAGACTGGCAGTAGAGTTGCAGAATGACAGGTGCATCACTGACCTGTGTATGTGTCCTTTCCAGGTGTCTGAGGGGGTTAGACAATGGATACATGGCAGCAATACAGCAGCACAGCATACATCTGTTGTCAGCAAGGTAAGGCAGTATATGTGCATGGTTCCCTAGGGTGCATATGTGTATAACAGTGTATCAGGGGCAATGGGGGCAGTCAGTGGAATCATGCATTCTTACTCTGTGGCAAGGTCTGTTACCACTGATACATATCACCTGGGTTTTCTAAATGTACAAATCTAGAAGGTGGCAGACATTAGTTATGCTCATGTGGAGAACAATGTAGAGGCCAGAAGCTAGTCACATGCCCACAAAATGCATAACCATTGTATGGAGATAACCCATATGGACATGTTCATAGTGCCGTAAGAGGATATATTTACAAACACACAAAGTTGGATGATGTAAGATTAGAATACCTACCTATCTAATATTACACACTATAGTACACAGTACTTATTACATGCGCCCCAAGGTTTATCATCTTACATTAGAGTATCAGCCAGCACACTTAAGGTGGATAACATCAGCAGGCCTTATAAAGGAGGCCAATGTAGAGGCCAGAAGCTAGTAACAGCACCTTAAAATGCATAGACATTGCACAGAAAAAGGCCAGATGGGCACATCTGTAGTGCTGTTAAGGGATATACTGACATAGACAAACACAAGTTGGATGATGTGAGATTAGAACCCGTAATTATCTACTGTTACATAGTACAACTTGCAGTACTTATCACATGCACCACAGAGCTTACCTGAAATTAAATTGTCAGCCAGTACTCTTAAGGTGTATGACATCAGCAGGCCTTGTAGAGGAGGGCAATTTAGAGGCCAGCAGCCAGTCACAGGGCCATAAAATGCATGCCATTGAATGGAGATAGCCCATATGGGCTTGTTCATAGTACTGTAACAGGATATATTTACACACACACACACACACACACACACACACACACACACACACACACACACACACACACACACACACACACACACACACACACACACACACACACACACACACACACACACACACACACACACACACACACACACACACACACACACACACACACACAGACTGGATGATGTGAGATTAGAACACCTACCTATCTAGCATTACACACTACAACTCAGTATTTATCACATGCGCTGCAGTATATGTCTGTTGTATATGTGGATGCAGGCAAAGTACTTGTGGGGTATGCAAAGTGGCCTTGTGTTAGACAGCATGTGTGGCATGAGAGTGCTACTGCTTGGTACTGTTATTGTAGCTAGTATCCTAGAGGTGGAATACCTGGTAATATCCCTGCTATGTGTGTACACTTATCAGTCTGGCCATATGTGGCTGCTTGCAGTTTAATAGGCAGACATTTGGCCAGAGACAATATGGCCTAGCCAAGGTGTGCATTGCACCCATTGTACATTATACCACCTGTGTACCTGTGTCTGTCTACAGGATGACAGAATGCAGGCACCGGGATTAAGTGGATTAAGTACTGTTGCGGCCTTGGTCTGGTTCCATCGGACAACTGTTGTAATGTGTAAATGCAGATAACCCCAACATTCCGGGGTATTTGGGGACATTCGTACATCCCCACACATATCTATATAAATGTGTATAACAGAGATGTCTCCTTAACTTTTGTTGTGTTTGTACATTATGTAAATATGTTATGTAGATATATGTGGAGGGTCTACGTATCATTCCAATTTATATAGCTCTCTCTCTCTCTATATATATATATATATATATATATATATATATATGTCTTATCATATATACATACATATATATATATATATATATATATATATATATATATATATATATAAGCTTCATCAGACCGTTAAATGGAATTTTATGTGAAAGCGCTTACTTGTTGCATGCCAAATAAAATCAGAATTTATTTTTTACAAATGGAGTATTCCTTTCAAATGGAGTATATCGTACTCAGCTTATAGCTGTTTATACTGGATTTGAAGTCATGTCATGGTTGCCTCTTAGCTATTTTATTTTGATTTTTTTACCTTTTACTATTTGCAAGCCAAGAGGTATTTACACAGTTGGGAGCGTTTACACATCTTGATATACATATATATATATATATATATATATATATATATATATATATATGTGTGTGTGTGTGTGTGTGTGTGTGTGTGCCACATACTGATAGATACACTAATCAAGGGTGAGGGGGATAGGGGGAGACAGATTTGTAATCATAGCTCTATGTATGTACAGACATATTTGCACATAGCAAGTCTTTGGGCGATACAGGCAACAGACTTGGGCTCAAGTTAGCCAAGTGTAAGTACATGCCCAGTGTGACTGTCAGTACTTACAAGGTGACTCCAGGCCAGAGCTACCTGTACTACAGTGCGGGATTATATGTGCTGCAGGCCATTGGCTGCTGCACCTGTTACCACAGTACTTCACTTCCCTGATATTGTCCAATCAATTCCCCAACTGTTTGCTGACTATAATAAGTGACTCCTACCTCACAACTGTACAGAGCTTCTCACACTGTCCAGAATTTTGCCTCATGTTTTTGGTTCATTTTACATAGCAGTGTTGTTTTCTGACAAATTAGTGGCAAATTAGTGAAGACTGAAGACAGCAAATAATGACAGACATTTGAGTTTCTGACTCCACATACATCAGGAGATTCATGCAAATGCAAAACCTGTTATTCAATCAACATTCTATGTTTGTAAGAGCAATACTTAAAACTTGTCCCTATTTGTGGGCTTTTGCCCCACTTTTATTCATGGCTTTGGCCATAATTCTGAGAGGTATGATGTGACTGGGGTGCATGATATAACACCACACATAGGGTGACATTCAGCATACCTCTCCCTATACATGTTTTTGCAGAATGTCCAGCATTTTGCCCCATATGTCTGCTCTGTTCCTCATACATTTGTGGTTTTCAAGTACAATACTGTAAAATGCAGTCACTGAACTATTGTAACTATTGAGGCATTTAAGTGATGGCCTTTACATCCTGCAGATAATCTGACCTGTTGCAACCTTCTGTTATAGTAGCCACCTTCTAGGTTACTCAGAGCATGTATAATGCCTGTCTGTAGGTTTTGCCCTTTGTCCCCCCATTCACTCTGGCTTTATTGAGCTTTCTTGTGTTAAGAGATTGAGGGGTTATGACAATCTGTGGGAATACCACCTAACAACTACCTCAGTTGTAAAATATGTGGCTACTGCCAGATTCAAACCATCACCCTTACAAATGGGGTCTATATAAGAACATAGAATATTTAACAGTTAGAATCACTAAAGGTCGCTCTTTAGTGATCGAACTGTTAAACCATCGAATGTTCAGGAAAAAAAAAAAAACTAAACGGTGTAGGAATGGGGACAAGCCCCCCTGCACCCCTCACATTGAAGGACTGCACCCACCACACCCCTGCTACTTAAATATACCAACTCTGAGACAGCACTACATTGAAGTAAATGGAAATCTCCCCTTACAGAGATTTCTGTTTACTTGTTCAATGCTCTCTAGTTTCATTATTCTCATATCAACAATGTCAGATTCGATATTGTCCACTTTCGAGAATTTAATATAGACCCTACTAATGTCCCAAGCCTACTGAGCCACACATGCTGCTAAACAGGGATGTATCATTCATCACACAAGTAACAGCATACAGACATATACATTGTCATCCTTGCATTACATGCGACATAGAACGTGTGGCCAGTTTCTTTCTCTATGACACAGCCATGGAATTGGGTAGTCTGCTGATATATTATTGCAAATATACTCCTACAGCTGTTATATGGGTACATTGATGAGTAGGAGGTGGGGGATGACCAGCCCATGCTCTGCTAGCATACACAGTCATGCGACTTTTCTGTGTCCTCACTGTTTGGCATCTCCCTTGAATAAAGTAGTGGAGTTTCCAGACATGTGGCCTAGCAAATATCATGGGGAACATACTATTGGAAAGAGTACCTGCTGTCCCAAGTGTCTGTAAGATCTCTGCAAGTAGCCCTGTAGCCCACTATATTTCCTTGCATACATGCAGCAGGTCCATACATATGCTACCATATTCTAGTACCCCTTACAAGTGTTAAGTAGCTGTGTAACTTACCTTGTGAATGCAGCAGTTGGCAGACCTGTAGGTCAGGGCTGATTCTGTCTGATCCACAACCAATACATGGTGAGGTAAAGGTTGTGTGGGCTAGCTGGCATCAGTTTTACTAATATGCATGCTAGTTGGAGTAAGTTGTCAGTCCATAGGGCCCTAGGTTGTCAGAGCATATGCTATGCATTGTCTCTTGGCCAAGGCCAGGGCATACTGGCCACTCCTACATCTACCTACAAAGATGACCTCAGGGTTTTGCTCCTTGGAGTCCCCGTGTGGGCATGGCTGTGATGACCTTGGCACTGGTGGGGGGCTGTGTATCCCTTCCCTTTGCTGATCCTGCTGTTTCCGCAGGGATCATATTATGTAGCATGGCACATACTGTGAACATGTGTGCACATGTGGCTGGAGAGTAGTGTAGGTCTCCACCAGATATATTGAGGCACCAAAACCATGACTTCATCAGCCCAGACACATGCTCTGTGATGTTCCTAGTTTGTGTGTATGCCTCATTATGGTGTTCTTCAATGGGTGTGTGTGCATTTCTGATGAATGTCAGTATCCATGGTTCCAGTGTGTAGCCAGCATCCCCCAGTAAATGGCCATGTGGGGTGTCCACCATAGCAAACATCTGGTACAGCTGTGATACATGTCAGATATGGGAGTTGTGATAACTACCAGGGCTGCCAGCACACACATTCATGATAATGCCCTGGGCATTGCATATGACCTAGCAGTTGATGGAGTGATACCCCTTGCAGTTCACATAGATTCTAGCCTCCTCAACAAGTGGTGTCGTAATGTGTACATAAGTGCAATCTATGGCACTCAGTACCTCTGGGTAGTGTACTACATGGTGGAAGTGTTGCATACTGCTGTCCTTCACCTCAAAGGGTGAGGGAAAAACAAATGTTATCACTGGCATGTGGTAGCATGGCATCTAGAAACTGGTGGAGTACCCTGAATGCTGATGCCTGTGAGACCCCCATCATGTCCCCAGTTGGTCTTTGGAATGTACCCACAGCTAGTATCCTAAGAGCTACACATAGCTTATGTTCTACTGGGATGGATTCCTCTTTGTTGACTCTGGGTCTGAATTGAGGTCAGCAGAGCTCTGTGAGTTCATGTAGTATGTCCCCGTCCACCCTGTAGCTCTCTACAATCTCCAGCTCAAGTAGCCCCTGGAAGGTTACACCAGGCCTGAACACTCTTCTCTTTCTCAGTCTAGTCTTATGGTCAGCATCAGCAGCTGCAGCATTGACCTCAGCATCTATCACATACATATGTAGTAGACTTGCAGGAGCCCCTAGCATTTCTTCAGTTAAAAGTCCCAAATCCATACTCCAGTGGTGCAAAGTATGGGGTGAAATCAGATTATAGGGTTTCTGCAGCCTTTATAATGTTCTGCTGTAGGTGTAGCCTTTGTTATTGGCTACCTATGATGCAATTTATCTGCCAAGTGCATCATTAAGGACTATTACTGGCCCTAATTCAAGTGGAACAGGTGTCATCAGTAATTAAGATCTCATTGCCTTTCTCAGACATTTTTTAACAGCCTTCCTTGCTCATCATTGTGGCGCACTGCACAAACACATGATGTGAAGGGAAACAATGCTTAGCAGTCATTGCACACACCCCTATGGAAGGTCACACTCAGCACAACCGCATGCCATGCAAACATGCTCAAACATGCTGAAACATGCACTCCGAAGGTAAACAAATCTTAGCAGCCAGTGTATATACTCCCTTGCTGAACACAGCAGCATGCCACATAAATAAGCACCACTGGGATCCAATAAACTTAAAATTATGTGGACACACCCCCTTTTGATATTGGCTACCTCTTCTGTGGACACCAACATGGTTCTCTGCCTACACAGATGAGATCTGCAGACATGGATACCCATTTGTGCTACTCAGTAACCCCAGCACATTTGCATAGAGATCCATGCACACAGCCTGGGTACTACATGGTTCCAGGCCCTGTCTCATTAGCAACCACAGCAGTCTACCATTGTACATACTCCATGTAAGGTCCTGTAATGCATTACTGTAACATATTACTAATTTTGCATTTTTATACTTTTTACTTTTTTTTCTTTTCTTAGCATGTTTGCACACTGCAACACACCTTGCAAACATGATCTAATTATTAAAAAAAAATACTTTGAATTATTTTCCATTAGGGTTTGGACACAGAGTGGATAGTTTTGCCCATATCTGTCTCTGCTATGCTATTTCTGTCCTTCTTACTGCACATTTACAGCCCCTGTTCTCCATTTAACATCCTGTACATGGAATTTCTCTGTGTACATGTTGGACACCAACATGGGGTCTGCAAGACTGATTATCTGCTTGCTGGATCACTCTACCACACTCATTTGCATGCAATTCATGTGATTTTGAGGTGATCTGCATGCCACAGACACTTCACTGTTGGCACGCTCGTGCACACCCCTCATGTCTGTTTCCTGGATCGCACACCTGCCGACTTTTGTGTAAGCAGTGTGACATTATTCCTACATGGAAAATAAGACTGTGTAGGCTTTATTAAATTCCCCACATTATTTACCCATAACACATAGTTTCTTAATATATTTAAATATTTCAAGTATTAAGAATGGTCTCAGCATATCTTCAATATGATAATTAACAGACAAATAAATGTTATGTATAATTATTAATGCAAATTATTATTAATGAATAGTTATTTAAAGTTCTTATATTTGATAGGTCTTGTTCTATATTAACATTGTTTTGTAATTTTTTAGTTTGTTTTCTAGTATTTTAACATCTTAAAAATGTAAAATATTTATTTAGAAAATTTCAGTTTATGTGCATAGAAGTAGTAGCAACAATGTGATTGGTTGTATGTTGTTAGCAAGCAGCTTGTATGTATTTTTCATCAAGCCTGGAATACTTTATTCCACGTTGGAGGTTAACAATGTTTTTAATTCTGAATTTTTCACATCATCCTTATTGTGTTTGTCCATAACAAGTTGTTCTTTTCTTTAGCACAGTGCTTAATGCACTAAATAATTTCATCATAGTTTCTATACTTATTGCCACAATAGATGTCAGCATATAAATGCCTTTCATTAAATATAAATGGGTTAAATAACTCTTTAAAGAGGGGTAGTTTAAATATTTAACTCTACTAAAGCAGTCATTATTTTTCTACAAGAAACTCATTTATTGACTAAAGTTTTAAATAGATTGCTCTTAAAAGATTATTCAGTTTTAATTGGCTCTCAGTTTGGTTCAAAAAGAAGAGGTGTTTTTATTCTCTGGAAAAAAAGGAAGATCTAACTAAAATATTAGATTATTATTCTGGCAAGAATGGTATGCCAGGATTGGTGGTAATAGAAATTGATAAAAAATACTATACCCTTTTAAATAACTATTGGATTCCTGGGATTGATTCTAAAACAGTTAAGAAATACTTATATATTATAATACTATACTCTAAAGGGGAAATGTTGATAGCTGGGGATTTTAACTGCACCCTCTCAGACAAAGACACTACAGATGTTAAACAAATCAGGCTACCTTCAGTAGAAAAACATTTAGATCATTATATTAATGCAATGTATATGAGAGATATTTCAGATTTAAAACTAGATGGTTCTTTAAAATATATTCACTATTCTTTTAGATTTGGGACACAAACCAGTCTTGATAAAGTATTGGCATCCAATGTATTATATTCCAAAATATAGGCGGTACTTATAGTTTCATGTTCCTCATTTGACCATAACGCTATTACATTTAAATTAACTTTAAGTCCAAACAATTTAATTTCTTGCCAAAGACTCACAGCATATACAACTAAAATAAAAAGACTTATGGAATTTTGCAATAATGTTGAGGTCACTGATGTCATACTATGGGACCGGTCTATATCACGAAATCCCCGGTGCCTGCATCTGAAAATGTCGACTCACATTTGTTCGACATGGAAATGTCGAACTCCATCTTTCCAGAATGGCCAAATCCCCGATTTCTTTCTGAAGGAAAGAAATCGGTTGGCCGTTTTGTTACACCTACCCTTTCCCCGACTGTAGTTCAGTCTCAGAGTTAGAATATTTAGTTAAGGGGGTGTGGAGTGTGGGGGTGAAGCCCCCCACTTAAATATGTTTGTTTTTGTGTGGCATTGGTTTTTGGCAAACCAATTTCTTTCCGTCGGAAAGAAATCGGTGATTTGGCCATTCGAGTATGTTGGAGTTCGACATTTTCGTGTCAAACAAATGTGAGTAAACATTTTTACATGTCGATTTTGTGATATAGACCCCTATCGGACACATTAAAAGCTTACTTATAAGGTAAAGTAAAGAACTGGTATATTTGTAAAAGAAAGGAGTGGGATAAAGAGTTAAATCCTCTTCAAGCTGAAGGTGATAAACTAAAATTAAACCTTAAATCCAATAATAAAGCCGCAAGCACACAGTTGAAAAATTGAAATAACAAATACCTAGAAATCTTTCATCATAACATTTCCATTAATCTAGAAAAAATTAAATTACAGTCATATTCAATAAACCCAAACAGCCTTCACAGAATAGCTATTAGCTCAAAAAGCATGAATAAAACAAACCATATCAAGGAGATTGTTATAAAGAACAGAACAAGACTATTAAAGCTATGGATCTGAAAGTTATATTAAAATGTTTTAGCAGATATTATGAGAAATTAATAAAACAAAGTCAAACCTGAGTAACAGTAACTTATTGGATAGTTTTTCAAAAAGAAAACACATATAATAAACTGTCAAAAGAACAGAAAAGCAAGATGTATAAGTCTTTTTCCTTTAAGGAATTAAAAGACCAAATTCAAATCTTAAAACTAATAAAACACCAGGTATGGATGAGGTAATTCCTGAGCTATATAAACTTTTATATGATAATATTTTAAAAAATGTATTAAATGCTTTTGAAGAAGTTAAGAGTGCATCTAATATTCCTCAATCATGGAGATATTCTCTTATTACACCCATTTTAAAATCAGATTAGCACTCTGCTCTCAGTTCTTCTTATCAACTTCACTTTTAAATGTAGAATACAAGATTTTCATGTCTATATTAGCATGAAGCTTAAATCAAATGCTCATTGGTCTAGTAAATGAAGATCAGACCGGGTTTATAGTTAATAGGAAAGCTCAAGATAATATAACAAGACTCCTTTCTTTGATTGATATGGCAAACAAAAATAAAAAAAGAGCTATCCATAATAAGGGTAGATATGGACAAAGCTTTTGACTCTGTGAATTGGTCATACTTGTTCAGAGTGCAAAATGAATACAACTCTTCCACTGATTCCATAAAGATAATTAAAATGCTTTATGATAACTCAATTTCTTTTGTCAAAATAGGGTCCTTTATATCTAGTCCCTTTGATATCTTAAAAGGTATCAAGTAGGGGAGCCCTTTATTCCCTTTTCTTTTTTTATAGAGTTGTTTGCTAACTATATAAGATCTAACATAAACATTAAAAGTTTTAAAATAAATGAAACATTGACCAAGTAGTACCAGGCTTATGTCCTTGGTTTCTTATATATATCTTTGCTATGGTTTTTATTTTATATGTCCACAAGATTGACCAGTTTTATATACATATTTTTAGATAGATTTTATTATATGTATATGTATATATATATATATATATATATATATATATATATATATATATATATATATTTTAGTATATTTAAATGTTGATACATTTTAGAATTTATATTTATGTTTATGTAATAGACCAGAGTCAGTTTTAATTATGTACTTAGCAATTTTTGAGCTGCAATTTATGTTTTATAGTGTTGCTGATTTACACACTGATGTTAGTTTCTTCACTGCTTAGACAAGGCACTGAATGTGTTAAATTAGTTCACTGATTAGTGTGCCTCATTGGCTGCTAGAATGTTTAAAGATGTGACTTGAGTTTTAATATTTTGGTTTGAGGAAGCAGATGTAATCCGTGAAAGTGCTTACCTTGTTGTGTTGCTAATGTCACAGATAATCCTGGTATCACCTGAATATGTCAGTCATACAGATGGTATTTACTGGGAGACATGAACACTTCAAAGGTAAATCAGTCTTTCTAAAAAAATAGGGGACCCCACTAGTGAAGCAGAGGGTCAAGCTTTCATGCAAATGTTTCTCAACCTCTTGAACTTTGTAAACCCTATCCACCAAATCACTCACCAGATTCTCAGTGGCTGTTCTAAACTTTGCATCATTCACGTGTAACCTAGAGGTTCTTAAAAATGGACACTTCATCACTGCACAATAGATGTGTGCTGAATGCATCCTGGAATGATGCAACAAAGTGTTCTTCCAACAATTTTTTCTAAACAACTCTGTGCCGACACTACCATCATTATATATCACAAGAGGTACATCTAGAAAATCTATACTGTCACTTGAGTGCACACTTAAGAAACGTAGTGGAGCTGTTCAAGAACTCATTGAAACTATTCAGTTCCAAAATGGTCCCTTCCATAAAACATCTTCCATGAAATGTTTAAAGTACACTCTATGCTGGATAAAATTATTGTTAGAACACAAGAACTCCTCTTCCCATCCATCACCAAGTTCCCATACCTGTTTGGACGGGGGTCCCTATAGCCACCCTGACTCTTGTAAAAGGACTTGTTACCAAGGAGAAAGACATTATTCTTAAGAATAATGTCAAGAAGAGAGCAAACCAACTCAGTCTTGCAGCCAGACCAATCAGTTCTCTTAACGAGATATGTTCTAACCATCTGAATCCTAACATCATTAGTAATTGAGGTAAATAAAGTACAAACATCAAGCATAACCATTAGGCAGCCGTTGACATCACTAACAGCCTCCAGTTATTGAAAAAAACAGCATAAAAAGACTTCTGTATCCTTAAGGACACCAGGTGCAGCATCAAGGTGTAATGGTCTTTTAACATAAATAGGCAATGTCTCTGTGACCCAACCATGACCCAAAACAATAGAGTGCATAGGTAGGTCAATCAAGCTCTTGTGGCTTTTAAGTAAACCGTGAATGACCAGTATAATAAGCAAATCAACCAGGAAATACTCATATAAGTCACTCGGTATAATATCAAACAAATAGTGGTTACATAAGGATGTACTGACATGTCTTATTAGTCTCTGCACATCAATATATGTAACCTTTTTGCAAGTAGATTGATCATCAAGCATCACTCTCATGGCACCAACACACAATTTATCAATTTTTGATAATGAGTTCTTTTTACAGAGAGTTGGGGTGGCCATGGGTATCCCCCTGTGCAAACAGTTATTCAAACTTGGTGATGGCTGGATGGGAGGAGGAGTTTGTGTTTTCTAACAATAATTTTATCCAGCATATAGGGTACTTTAAATGTTTCATGGATGATGTTTTTCTTTTATGGAAGGGGACTCTTTTAGAACTGAATAGTTGCACTGACTTCTTCAACGGCTCCACTACATTTCTTAAGTTTACCAGTGTACACTCAAATGACAGTATAGATTTTTTTGGATGCATGTCTTGTGATATATGAAGATGGTAGTGTTGGCACAGAGTTATTTAGAAAAATTTGTTGGAAGAACACTATGTTATACCATTCCAGTATGCATCCAGCACACATTTATCATTTGGTGATGAAGTTTTTAAGGACCTCTAGGTTACACACAAATGATGTGAAGTTTATAACAGCCAATGAGAATGTGATGAGTGATTTAGTGGGTAGGGGTTACAAAATTCAAGAGGTTGAGAAGCATTTGCATGAAAGCTTGACCCTCCTTTCCACTAGAGGGGGCCCCCTTATTTTTTGATAAAGGCTGATTTACCATTGAAGTGTATGTGTTGCCCAGTAAATATCACCCATATGACTCTGATGTATTCACATGATGCCAGGTTTGTCTCTTGTTGGTCTCTCTCCCTGCTTTAGCTTCAGGAATGCTCTTTGACTTAGGAGGCAGTTGTGTTATAGAGATTTGTTTACTAAAGCAAGCTCTGCTTCTGTGAACAATAAATTTGGTACTTTTCCTTGCAGATCATGCAAGGTTTGTGTGTGTATTTCTTCTGCAAGTTTTTTTTTTTTTTGCCATCCATGCTCTAGACAAGTTTTTGATTTTAGGTTATGTGCAAATTGCAAGAGCAAGGATGTGGTGTACCTTGCTTTATGTGATGGGTGTTTTTGTTTTTATATAGATAAATCCAATATGCTGTTGAAGGATCAAGTTTTGAAACACCTTAGTAACATTAGACTACAGAATACAACCAATGCACTTGCAAGACACCTAAAGGATTTTCCAGGACATAGTTGTAAGTTTATGGTAATACAACTGATTGCAACAAATAAGAGAGGTGGGGACATTATGCAGAGCACTGAGTTTTCTGAGATGAAATGGATTATTAAGTTAAGAGCTAACAGTTTGCCTGGTTTAAACAGCACTGTTCCTTTAAAGCCAGCACTCAGCGCAAGGAGATTGTTTAATTGATAGGATGTTTGCATTGGTTGATTCTTTATGCCTTGTGGTTTCCTTAGTGATTTTAAGTCTTGCTTTGTTGAGTGCTTTTAAGATCTGAAGAAGGGCTTTTGCCTGAAAGTGCTAATCTTTTGTATTTCTTTTGTTTTTTATTAAAGTTTTTTTTATTTTTAAGCTGGTCATGGTGACCAGATCATTTGTTTTGGTTTTATCCAAGCAGTTTGTCAACACTGGATGTGTTTGACCCCAGCCTGTTCCCACTGAGAAAAAGCCAGTTTATACATCATATTGCTGAGGGGCAGACAGTGATGCAGTCAAAACTGCTTGTGATGTACAGCACATTTCCAACAAAGTCTTCAGTTTGCAAGCAGCTGTACTCCTCCCATGGTCAGGTTGGTGTCATTCAAGGTGGGATGTAATCATTCCCCTTATGTTGTCCTTTATGAGGCATTAAGAGTGAGGCTGCATATGGCCTTCTATTTGACAACCTGTTTGAACTGTCTGAGAGTTTGTGCACTCACCTTCAGGTTGAGTACATCATCTGTGACTTTGCAAATGCTGGTAAGAAGGCCATCAATCAATGCTTCTCTCAGGCACAAGTCAGAGGATATCATTTCCACCAAAGCCAGACACTATGGTGACAGATGTAACAGGGTCTACTTCAGATAACTGAAATCCCATTTCGCTGACTTTCATTTCACTGAGACAAAATCACCTAAATTTCACAATACTGACAATTAATTTCACTGAATCTCATTTCACAGACAGCTTACAATGCTAAATTTCAAAAGACTAAATGGGAAACCATAGACAAACACACTCACAACACTAATGACTACCTCTTTCCACAACTTAAAAACTACTTACCTATCCTCTTAACAGAAACCAGACAATATAAAACCAAAAAAAGTGGGTGGCTATGCCACATCCCCCCAATGTGGGGAGCTGTGTCCCCAACACCCTCCTCACTATATATACTAACTCCAGGATTGCACTACAGTGAGGAAAAGGTCATATACCTTTTACTTGTCTCACAGTACTCTACACACTGCCACTACTGCTTGGAATGCACAAAACATCTGCCATATTACTTTAGATACTTCCCATACAAATGTAAAGATACATACTCACATTTAAAAACACTATAGCAACACTTTCTACATTACTGTTGGTATTCTGACACTCAGCACTGTAAGTTACAGAAATTCTTTCTATCACAAACAAGTTGAAGGTGAATAGAAACCCACATCAAGCCTATAGCTTAGAATTCAGTGAAATGAGATTCATTCAAATGAATGTTCAGTATTTTAAAATTAGGTAATTTGGTCTCAGTGAAATGAATTTCAGTGAAATGGGATTTCAGTGATCTGAAATAGACCCATGTAACAGTACCATCTTCCTGATCTTTTTGGCACGGATACAAGATTTGATCAACAAGCCTGTATGATACTGGCACTGGCATACATTCCACTGTGTGATACCCCTGATGTATACAGTGTGCTGCTGCTGCTACTGTATGACAAGCTGACAGACAGCCTTGTGTTCTGCAGAGAAAACTACATGCTTGGCAAACCAAAGTAGTATGGCACATGGCATGCCCTGCAATCAAGCATATATCTGCCATCTGGGTATCCCATTTCTTTCTGGAACATTCATGATCTTGCTAAAAGTAAGCTGCCGATGATGTGAAATGTGTATAGTCCTGGCATAAACATTTGTGTTTTATTTCTTTGAAGAAAGTCATCATCATCAGGGATATCATTGGTATATTACAATCGCGGGCAGGTAACATCACTAAAATACAGGCAGATGTGTGTAAAGACTAATCAGCTGAGGCATGTTGTTGTTAGTGCAGTGGCAGCAAACATGGAGGCCTATAAATGTGCAACTGCACACAATTTGTCTCAGTGATACTATCCTTCTGTTGCATCTGCTGCATCCTGACATATTTCTCATGCGCATTTGCCATACACTTTTTTTCCTGAATAGTATGTGATGTTGAAGGCAACAGTTGCATTACTATTTCCTTTGTACTGCAGTCTGTTTATATTTATTTCATACCTGCATATACACACATACTGATGTTTATTACTCTTTTTGTCACACACTGTTGTTGTTGCTAATTAGCGATCATATTTTTTCTTTCATGCACTATTATGTATTAATTTTGTTTGTATTGTTTTGTTTAGTTTGTTTCTATCTTGTTTTGGTTGTGTGTATATATCCTGACAGCTCATAACCTACATGACGTTTGTTTATTTATTCTGTTGTTGATAATTTGAGTTATTGAATGCTGTCACAGACATGTATGTTATATAGTGTCTGTCCACCACTGGTTTCTTGTTTGGCCCACATCCAATATTATAGCTGCAGATGTATTGGGTGACACTTCATACTTATCAGAGCTATTATTGTTTTCTGGGCATTAATCTAAAGGCTTGATGTCCAATGAAAGCTCTAATGAAAGTTTATTGGTGTAGGGATGTTCTTACATGTGTATAGCATATGATACCATGATTGGTGATCTAACCTGATATTGCATTTTCTAGTCTCCAGCTGTGATTTCTGCAGATGTTACGTGAATGAACAAGTATGTCTCAAACATCTCTACAGCTAATATGGTCAAAAAGGAGATAGTGGGCAGTCTTGCTTTATACTCATTGGTAAACCAATGGAGGTAGAAAATGTCTCTTTCTGAGGATATGTGCTATGCACTTTTCATATGAGCTGTTATGCCAATTCAAAACACTGCCCATTGTCATGTATCTTCATAACTTTTCAGAGCTGCTTTCAAAGCTTTGGGCAATATTGCATAACTGGGGCTTCTGAAGTCATCTGTGATGTGGCTAACTGGGTAATGCTATATATGTGTTTTGTATTTTTGCTCATTTTATTTTGGTATTGCCCAAGACTTCCATCTTTATGCTCCAAAACCAGTTGTCTATGAGCTTTTTAGGTAATAACAGTAATAAAGAATCCCCCGGTGTCTAGTGTTCCCTCACATTTATTTTGTACAACCAGACTTTTTCTATTAACTTTTAAAATGATTAACAGTAATATTTAAAATTCCTTGATGTCTAGTGCCCCCATGCATTGTTCATGCTCCAAAACCTCCTATCATTATATCAACATGTTATGTTACTTAGTGTAATATTGAAATTTCCCTAGTGTCTTTTGTCCCCCCAGTACTGCAGGATTTGTTCATTTGTCTAGGGGAGTTTAGATGTATGTTAGCTCCTCCACAGATATACAACTCACACACTGTCATAGACGCTGAAAGTAGATCAGACCTCCTCAGCCAAGTGCACTGACTGACACATTCACCTATTCACACATACAAATGTATAACTATTCCTTAACTAATCGTCTTACTGAAGCCACACAGGAAGACATATTCTGACACACACACACACACACACACACACACACACACACACACACACACACACACACACACACACACATACATGCACACACGCACACACACACACACACACACACACACACACACACACACACACACA
The DNA here is from genome assembly GCF_019279795.1 of Protopterus annectens. Lineage (NCBI taxonomy): Eukaryota > Metazoa > Chordata > Ceratodontiformes > Protopteridae > Protopterus > Protopterus annectens. The sequence goes on from NC_056726.1 coordinate 1,907,681,922, forward strand.
CACACACATGTACACAGACACGTAAACATACTCACCTGAGACCAATCACACCCGAAAAGACATGCACATATGCTGCCATACACATACACTCATAACTACCGTTCAACAGACACTTCTCTATCCTTGCCTTTTTTGTGGTCTCTTCATTGACTACAATGGTGGAATGAGGGGTGGGGGGCATAGCATAAATACTACCAGCTGTGTTAATTGACACAGCTGAACCTTCCTGCAGTCATTTCTGAGGGAGAACATGTAGAATTAGCATTGCAGGGGTCCTGCCTCTAAATCACAAAGCGCCAACACCAGCTGGAAAATGACTGTGGTATGAGATTACCACTGGTAGTGTCCCTTTATGAATCTCAACCAATATCCAAAGGCTTGGAATATACAGGTTGATGTAGTTCATCATTTTTGTTTCTTTTGACATTTCCCTTAGAGAAAAATGCTATACATCTGGTATGCTTCCATTATAAATCAGCAGTGTTGAAACCCCAAATGATAAGAATCCCCAAACTATAATCCCCCAAAAAATTGCTGAAAAAAAAAAAACAAATTGTAAGTGTTTTCGTAAGGGGAAAACCCCTGCACCCATGATATAAGGTTCAACCCCCTCCCCTACACTGCCAAACTTATATATATATGAACTCAACAGTTGCACCACCTCAAAGAAGGGGGGATTTGCCATAAAAAAAAGAATCAGTGCCAGCAGGTCTCAAAAAATGATTTTCTGTGGACCTGATCTTCAGTGTCTTGAGCCTCAAGCAATTGGCACTCAGTAACTCAACCTTCATTTACCAGCTGTGTAACTATCTGTGTGAGAGTAACTTTACTGATTTTCTTATAGTAAACTTGTGAAATTATTCTCCTATTTTTTTATTTTTTCAGTAAAATCTGTTATTTATTACTGGTCTATACTGTTGGGATATCTTGAGCATTGAAAATTTAATTTATAAATGCTTAAAGCAACAGCTTAAACCGCTTGTTGCCGTATGCCACAGTCAGCTGGAAGCAGTGGTCAAGGAAGTCTTTAAGGTCAACAGAGACTTGGCTGAAGACCTGGAAGGTGATTGGAGAGAAATCACAAGAATTAAAGGAAATACTTGTGATTCTAACACCCCAGGAAGAAGAGAAAATAGATGGAAGTTGAAGAAGAATGGCAGCACCTCAAAACAGTACATGGCAACTATAGAACAGATATGTAGTTGAGTCAGGTATGGAAATAAGGTACATAAGTAAAGCTGGTGGTGGACCCAGGAAGTCATCAAAAGAAAGACGTGCTGGAAAAAATGGGAGCTAGAAAAGTTGGGCCATGCTAAGAAAGAATACTGTTTGCCTAACAAGGCTAAGGGAGCAGTTGCAATAGCAAAAAGTGAGGCATCAGATATATTCTACCATCTTCTGGAAAATGACTCAATAGACAGAACAAATATACTATCAGGATGCAAGGCAACAACAGAAAGATAAAGAAGATAGTCACCAGACATCCTCTATAAGGGATGCTACAAACAATCTGCTCAACAGCCCGCATGACATCAAATCCAGATGGAAGGAGTACTTCTTGTTGCTTCTGAAAGAAACAAACTTTAAGCTTTAATGCCCAGACACAGCCTACGATAAAAAAGAAGAGGAACCCACACTTGAAGAAATAAGAGTAGCACTAAGAAAAATTAAGTCAGTGAAAACATCATGATGTTGGATGAGTTATTAGAGAACATCCTTCAGAGGGTTCTCATAGCAGCATGGACAGAAAGATGTATCCAAGATAAATGGAGAATAAGCAACTTAGTACTAATGTACAAGAACAACAGGGACATTCAAAAGTTTGTGCAGTACAGAGGCATCAAATTCCTGTCACATTGCATGAAAGTCCTGGAAATTGTGTTTGAAAATAAATAGTCAGAGCAGTAGAAAGTAATATGGGAGATGAGCAGTTCAGAATCAGATCAGGATTTAGCACAAAAGACCTGATGTTTGCAGTGAGAAGGATGATAGGTTCATAGGTGTGTACTATGCTAATGGCCATGGAGACTTTACAAGCGTAGCCCATAGGATTACCCTGTCATTGTGCCACCCGACCATAGTTCCCAGTGCCTCTGTTGAGTAGAACCACTGGAGTTATCCCTGGGGTGAATTTTCTATTTCTTATCCACTCATCAAGATTTCTCTTGAAGAGGGCCAGTGAGGTGCTCTGCTTAACATGTATGGGAAATCTATTCCAGAGCATGGGCAGTCTCTGGGTTATGAACCTGTCCCTCCAGCATGTTTTGTTGATTGTGGTAATGAGGTTGAGGTCTCTGGAGCATGTGGTCGGAGGGATTGAGATTTCTTTAGATGTAGCATTTCTAACAGAGCTGGGTCAGACATGGCTTTGTAAGTCAAGCAGAGATTGTCTCTAAGTAGGTGATATGAGACAGAAAATAGTTGGAGTTTTTTGAGTCTGTCCATATAGGGCAAGTGTTTAAGGCCTAGGATCCTCTTTGTGAGGTACTTTTGTGGCCTCTCCAGTTGTTGCAGGTGTCTAGTGAGGTACATGCCAAATGAGGCATTGTACTCAATGACTGGCCTAATGAGGGAAGAGTAGAGAGAGATGATAACCTCCTTCTTCCTGGATGCAAACCCCCTAGTAATGAGATGAGCCACATAGAAGGACTTTCTGACCACAGTGGCAATGTGGTGGTCAAAAGAGAGGTTGCTGTCAACCTGTGTTCCCAGATCTCTTATAACTCCTTCTGGGCTACCATTGATATGGTAATTCAAGGGAACTGGGTTTTTCCCAAGGGGGATGACGACACATTTTTTGGCATTGAGCTTAAGGCTATGGTTCTGACACCAGTTGTTGGTCTCCATGAGGCCTTTCTGTAGGATGTCAACATCACTTGGGGAGTTAATAATAGCTCCCTTCGTGTTGACCTGGACTTCAGAGAAGTAGATACCAAACAGGAGAGGTCCCAGGACCAAACCCTGTGGGAGTCCACTCGTGACTGGTCTGCAGTCTAACTTGGAGTCAGCTACTTTCACACTGTGGGTTCTATCTGTGAGCCAGTTTGCAACCCACCTAGTGATATAGGGGATGATGCCTAACTTAGTGCGTTTTTCTATGATTCCTGAGAGGGGAATGGTATCAAAGGCCTTGGCCAGATCAAGGTAGGCTGTATGAACCGCATTCCCTTCATCCACAGCTCTGGTGATTGACTCAAAGAAGTTGACCAAGTTGAGCAGGCATGATCTATCCTTCACAAAACCAAACTGTCTAGGATCCAGAGTTTGGAGATTCCCTATATCCTTGTTTATTAGGTCCATGATGATGTATTCCATAGCTTTACATATCAGTCTCATCAGTCTAATGGGGCAATAGTTCCCAGGGTCTGTAGTCACGCCTCCTTTGTGGAGAGGGATGACTGTAGCAGTGTGCTATTTGGTAGGGACAAAGCCTGAGGTGAGGCTGTGATAGAACAGGGCACATAGGTGAGGTGCCAGTTCATTCTGTAGTTCATGTAGAACACAACCAGGGATATTGTCAGGTCAGGTTCCATAGAAGCTGTAATCTTGGCCTGGAGCAGTGCTATCTTAACCTGTGCAGCAGTAATACTGGGTGCCTGGCAATCTACTGGTATTGTGATTGGTCCTTTAGGAGGGGAGAGAAGGGTAAAGTTGAAACTGAATCTGTCAGCCAGTATATTGGCAATATCTGTTGGCTCGGTATAGGAGGTACCATTGTGCAGTAGCTCAGAGCAAATCTGGGTATTGCCGTGGAGATTCTTTACATAACTATTGAAGGCCTTGTGGTTGTCTTTACTATCTGCTGCAATTCTGTTTTCATAGCTAGCTTTAGAGGATTTGATGGGGGTGATAAGGGAGTTTTTTCCAGTCTTGGGACTTTACCTTATTCTGCAACAGATTCCTCCTTCTGTTGTAGACTTTATTTATGGCATGGGACCACCAGAATGGCTTCCTTTTTTTGGAGGAGAGTGTCTTGCTTCTATTGGGTATGGCAAGATCGATGCATTTGTGTATGTGTTCGTACAGTGCATTGGTGTATGACTCAGCGGTCATGCAGCTATTCTCCATTTGCATGAGTGCCATGATGTTAGCCACCTCTGTTTTTAAGAGCCCAAATTTAGCATTGGAGAGGTTTTTCATGGTGTTTACCTTTGCGGGGGGGGGGGTAGATTTCCAAGGTGATTAGTTTGTGGTAGGATCTAACCAGGGAGGAGTTGACTATTGTTACAGAGCAATGGTCACCCATGTTAGTAATGACCAGATCAAGGATGTTGCTACCTCTAGTGGGGCTAAGTACGAGCTGGTCCAGGGCATTGGAATTAATGAATTCCAGGAAACGTTGGGCAAGTGTATTGGTACATGAGTAGGTTTTCCAATTAATGGAGGGGTAGTTGAATGTTGCCCAGTATGAGAGTGTTAGGTTGGACTTTAATATTTTCCAGGGTGCTTAGGAATGTGGAATGAGAATCTTGGGACATGGTTGGGGACCTATAGCAGGCTACGACCTGAATTAGTGTCTGTCCCAATGTTAGCTACATCTGAAGTATCTCAGATGCGTTATGTTGGGCTACCAGTCTAGGGGTGTTTGCATCATTTATGAATATGGAAACACCACTGCCTTTAAACTAGTGATGAGAAAAGAGTCCAACTGGGCATTCAAGACATGGAGACAGCACTGAATAAGGTCCCATAAAAACTGTTTTGGGCAGTCCTTTCATGGTTCATTGTCCTAGTAACATTGGTAGAATTAGTGCAAGCTATATACAAGGACCCAACAACACAAGTAGAAATGGTGTTTAAACTCACAGAAGAGTTCCCAATGTGAGTGGATGTTCATCAAGACTCAGTTTTGAGTTCACTGCTACTGAACTACATTAGCAAGCAAGTCAGAAGAGACAGATCAACACAGCTGCTGTATGTAGCTCATTTAACATTACAGTCAGACTCTGAACAAGAACTTCAGAAAGTGATAGAGGAATGGAATGCAGAACTAAAGATACATGGAATGAAACTGAGAATAGATAAGGCAATTTTAACAGGAGCAAATGAGGAAAATTAGAAGAAGCTGAAAAGTGAGATAGAAGGGAAAATAATGGATCATGTCAACAGCTTCACGTATCTTGCAGGAGTGATTGAGGAGAAAGGAAGTTTGAATAAGGAGATCAAAGTTATAATCTGTGGGGCTGCAGCCAACTAGCATACTTCCAGGGGTACTGTGTGACAGAAGAATTCCAAATAAGCTGAAAAGCAAGCTATACAAACCAGTGGTGCAAAAAGTATTACTGTTTGGTATAGAACTCTGAGCAGTGAAGGCAGAGAAGACGAGGAAGCTGATGGAGATGAAGTGCCTGAGAAAGATGATTGAATGCACATGGCAGGATAGACAAAGAGATGAAGACATCAAAGCAGAATCCCAGATAGTCCCAAATGCAGAGAAGGTCAAAGAGGACAGATTTCAGTGGTTTGGGTACATGTGCAGAAAAGCAGAAGACAATCTAGAGAAGAAGATTTGAGACAGACAAGAAAAAAGAGGAGAGGAAGCAAGCATGTCCAGCAAAGAGATGGATGGATTGTGTGAGAGAAGACCTGTGATAGGCATGATAGTCAAAGAAGGTAGGAGAGTGGCCTTGAATCAAAAAGGATAGTGACATTTGATGCAACACCCTGACCCCCTGTAAAAAATTAGAAAATTATGGTGATGATAACAATGATGATGTTTAGAGACAGTGGAGGGTTTGAGTGTCAAAGTTTCCTTCCCTACAACTTTATTTGTACATTTGTCCATTCATGCTTCTTGTATCTGTGCTGAAACCTTTTACTGGTATGTTATAATAGGGCTTGCCACTTACATGTACTACTATTACTGTCATGAAAAGAAGTACTTAAGTTGAGAAATATGATTTTCATGTGTAAGAAGATTGTTATTACTGTGTGCTTTTATTACAGTAACTGCCACAGTACACTACTCAAAAATGTTAAGAAATAATATTGCTTTTATAGGAAATTAACTATATATGTTGCATTAAGATAATTTATCATGGTGATATTCATTAAGCATACAGTTCTAAAACATTGGTTTGAGGCTTTTTGATGGAAGTATGTGTGCGTGTGTGTGTGTGTGTGTGTGTGTGTGTGTGTGTGTGTGTGCGTGCGTGCGTGCATGCGTGCATGCATGCGTGTGTGTGTGTGTGTGTGTGTGTGTGTGTGTGTGTGTGTGTGTGTGTGTGTGTGTGTGTGTGTGTGTGTGTGTGTGTGTGTGTGTGTGTGTGTGTCCAAGCGCAAGTGAACACACACTTGTGCAGTTGCCACCCTGTGTGAATTAATTGTTTAGGTGTCAGTTTTCTCGGGTATTGTAATGTTAAGCTGTTATAAGCATCATCATTTTGCCTATGCTCCTTAAATGTGAATAATTTTTATTCTAATTTTCTCTCATTAACATTTTATGGTGGAATGATAATGTTTGGTTCAATGGTCCTTTGTTTGAATCTGAAGTGATTTATCTCAAATGGCTGATATTCCATTTTGTCAAACATGGCAAAGTTACACATAATTCTGTAACAGTGAAGTGTAAATATAAAGAAACATATAAAGATGTTTTACCTGCTGGTGGATGCTACCTACGCGTAATCAGTGCTGATGTGCTCACAGTGCTTTCCTGTGTGTGGCCCAGTCTTCTTTTTCCTGCAATTCTGTGACTGTAGAGTTGGTATGCTTAATTAAGAGTGCAGAGTGTTTGCCCTCATGCACAAATTCTCTGTTTGAAGTGCCTACCTTGGGTGGTTTTGATATTTTGATTATTCTGAAATTCATATAAATGGTGTTTCAGTCCAATGAGCTTTCAAACAAATAGATATTCAAACAAAAATCATATAATCATTATGTCATAAGGAACATAGGTGAGCAGCTAAATTGCATCACTGTTATTGATGCTCTCAGCATGCAGAATGTGTGCTTCTGTCATCTCTTCTGCTGGGTACTGCATGTTTGTTTACATGTAGTAGGCTATTAAATACATGGTGGCTAATCTATATTAATATACTTTTACCAGCTTAACAACAGATTTGTCTCTGCCACTGAAACCAAGACTATCAGGCTCAGTATCTTTTGTTGGATTTTGATTGAGTTTACTAATACTACAGGGTCTATATTATATAATCGCATGTGAACAATGTCAAACGCTCTAATAAGCAAAAATACAGAAACTCGAAATCCTTATTGTGGAGGCTGTGCCCCCCACACCCACTGCTAAATATATATTCCAACTCCGAGATCGCACTATAGTGAGAAAAGGGCAAATATCCCACTCTTCAATGTACTGCAATCTCAATAACAGAACTTTGAGTTCTGGCATTTTTGCTCATTAGAGCGTTTGACATTGTTCACATGCGATTATATAATATAGACCCAATACTACCTGTATGTTTGCAGCTGATTTTTTTGTCACATTGCTTTGAAGTTAAATTACTTTTTTTGTTTTGTTTTGTTTTTTGTTTTGATTTGGTTTGCTTGTTTGTTTGCTTGTCTATGTGTTTATTTATTTATTTTTTCTGGTGATAGAAAAGAAAAACAGACTTCTTCTGGACTTGCATTTACAATTTAGGTGAAATTCTCACATGTTGCTATAGTGTGCTCAATTGAACTATCTCTAGATGTTTTCCAGTGTTATATATAACACCTTTTCTGGCTGGATTTCATTGTTATAAACAAGATCCCAGTTTGAAACCAACTTGAATTGGGTCTGACACTGCTACTGAAGCCAGTTCATCAGGCTCAGTGTGATACTGCCTGCATTGTTTCTGGTCACTTTTAGTGACCTTGCTTTGAGTTTAACTTATTGTTATCATCTGGAAGTAGGAGAGAAAGCAGACTAATTCTGCACTAGTGTTGCTGTTTAAAGTGAAATTTTAGTATGCTGCTATTTGTTGGTGTGCCCTATTAAATCTTTATAGTAGGACTGCAGAGATCCGTTCTTGTAAAGTGGTTTTTGGAGTAATGCAACACCTGAAACACAGAGAAAACTACATTTTTTGTGTTGTAATTAAAATTGCTTTGTTAGTTTTGTTCTTTTTCAACTATTCTGAGCATTTTACCTTTTTTTTACTTCAGTCACATTATTTACAGTTAACATTTAAATAGTCTGTTCTGTTCCAGTGTGTGGGCCATCTTGGTGGCAGTAGAGATTATTCTAGTGGGAGTAGACTATTTGCTGCTATTCATAGGTAGGTGAGCACTATTGATTTGAATTTACATCTATTTTGATTTTCTTCCCTTTGCTTGTTCACTGTTTATTGCACAAAATATCATTGAACGCTGAGTTCTGCGGAGAGTAGCTGAAAAGTGGATATCGTGTGAAGACTGTATACATTTCACAATGTAATGTGCAGTAATGTATATTGTAATGTATGGGCAATGTTGGGGCTGGTTCAGCCTGAAAGTCTTCACCACTGTGGTGGGAATAAGAGGACATCATCTGAACACATACTTTGTGCTGCCGTAATCAAAGTCTCCTTACATTTTTCTCTCCTCTCAGGGAAACAAAAGCTTGTGCATGCATATGAGGTATACAAATCTAATTTGATAGTTTCTGAAGGAATGGGAAACTGTAGCAAGCAGGATAAAGAAAAGCAGTTAATGCTTGATGTGATAGGTCTCCAATTTTCTATTTTATTCTTCTCATCTTTCTTCCATATATATTTTAATATCAAAATCAAACATCAATAACTATGCAAAAACAATAAATATATTAAAGAATATATGTTCTTTATAATATTTGCAACTGGGAATATATTAATCTGGTTTGTTTTCTTTCAAATAAATGTTTGTTTGCCTATGACAAGTGATAATTTAGTAAAAGTAATAAAATACAATTGGCAAAATAATATTATTAAAAGGATAAAATATGGCAAATAAGACAGAATAGAAAGTAAAACAAATAAATAAAATAAATAAATCCAGAATAAGTTAAGGAAGAATTTGAAAAAAATACTGTTAGTGAATTGAATGAAGTACTTAGAAAAGTAAAGGCTAAGTTAGTATCAGACCCAGATGGTATACTCTATGGAATGTAGAATAAATGACAAAGAGACTATTTTGTAAATGTACTGAATTAATTGTTGAATGAAGGGTTTGCATATGAAGAGTTATATAGTGGGATATTAAAATGTATATGGAAGAAAGATGAGAAGAATGGAATAAAAAATGGAGACCTATCACACTAAAATAATAAATATTACAACACTTTTCATAAGAATAACACAGAGGAAAACTGAAAGAAGAATGAGGGATATTAAGGAAGTAAGTATAAATGGCATAAGTGGGAAGGGATATCAACATTTTTTACTGGTTGTGAGAGAAATTGTGAATTTTATAAGCAAATAGGAGGATGTAAAACTTACGATGGGTGATTTTAGCAAGGCATTTGATACAGTAGGACATGGTGCTTTGTGGAATACCATGTAGAAGTATGGAACAGGTAAAAGAATTAGGAGAGTGTGCATGTCAGCATATGAAATTAATAGATGGAAAGTGTTAGTGAATGGGTGGCTGAGTAAAGAAATATGCATAAAGTATAGTATAAGACAAGGATGCCCCATGAGTGGAACATTGTTTGCATGGGTAATGACTGCAATAATTAATGAAGTAGTTTATAAAATAAGTGATGCAAGATATGTGATGCAAAGGAGGTGGCAATTCTAGTAGTTTTAACATATGCAGATGATATAGTTGTAGTTGTTAGGAAGAAAATATGGATGAAGAAAGTGTTGGTTTGTCTGAAAGAACATTTAAACGAAATGGGAATGACCTTCGATACAGATAAAAGTAAAAGTTTGGATGATGTAGTGAAAATTGGGGGATGTGTATTTTTCAATGTATGACGTTTCTTTGGTAGGATAACATTTGGAAAAAATGATGCAGTTGTGATGCAACGGGGGGTTCTGATAAAAGAAATGAAAGCAGTATGTGTTCTATGTAGGGCATATATTTTGCCATTTAGGGAAAAGGTTTATCTGGTGAATTTGTATTTAATTAAAAATAGCATATATGTCAAAAGTTTATATGATCCCAGAAAAAAAAATATGAAATTGAAATTTTGCAACTGATGTTTTCTTGTATATGGGTTTCAAGATGTAACCTCATGAAAATATATGTCCTGTATATGAGTGAAGATGAAGAATTGGGGTTACTAAGTCCTGTTGCTTATTCTGCTTCTTTAAACTTGCAGAGAGTATTAAAGTGGGTAAAGGAAGGTAATTTAATAGTGAGGATGTTTAAATAAAAGTATAAAAGATTCTTTGTGATGATGAGAATAAGAAAAAGGGAAAAAAGAATATGTAAAGGAAGAAAGTACAAATCATCAAGAAAAATAATCAAGTATAACTCCCCCTACTATCACTAAGGAACAGGTCCTTAATGCTCTCTCTAAGACCATGAAGACTGCATCAATGGGCCCAGACAGTATCCCAGGATGCCTTCTAAATAGCATCAAACATGATCAATCAGGGCCTCTGGAATTACTATTTAACTGTAGCCTCCAAATGGGCTTCATGCTTCCTGAATGGAGAAAGGCAACAGTCATCCTTCTGCACAAAGGTGAGCCATCTACAGACCTGGAAACTACAGACCCATAAGCCTCAATAGTCTTATATGTAAAACCATGGAAAGAATTATCATGAAGATGATCACTAGAGTTATAGTAAACCTCCAGATACTGGACCCAACCTAGTTTGGTTTTGTCAAGGGCAGATCATGCCTACTCAACCTGGTGGACTTCTTTGAGAAGCTCACCAAAGCAATGGATGAGGGCAAAATCATTCACACTATCTACCTTGGCCTGGTCAAGGCATTTGACACACTAAGTTGTTAGGGCATTGTTGACAAACTCAAGAGGTTAGGTACAAATGGGCATTTGACACAATACCTTGTTGGGGCATTGTTGACAAACCCATATGTCACCCAGTGGATAGCCAACTGGCTCACAGACAGGACCCAAGAAGTTAAAATTGGGGAGTCCACCTCTACAAAGAGGACAGTCACAAGACGAGTCCCTCAGGGATCAGTCCTTGGACTTCTCCTTTTTGGCACTTACTTCTCAGACGTCAAGGCCAATGTCAATGGCCTCTAGCTAACTAAATTTGCAGATGATTGCAAATTAGGAGCTGTCATTGAATCTCGCACTGACACAAATGTACTCCAGGAGGGGCTGACACAGACAAACAACTAGTGTCAGAGTCATGGACTAAAACTAAATGCCAAGAAATGCATAATAGTATCCTTTGGGAAGTCATCCATCCCTGGTAACAATCATATTGACAACACACCTCTTGGAGTTGACCCAATAGTCAGGGACATAGGGACACACATAGATAGTAATCTAGCCTTTGAACATCACTTGTCTACAGTAGTGAGGAAATCATTCTATGTTGCGCAACTTATAAACAAAGGTATGGCATCTAAGTCCAAGGAAATCATTGTTCCACTTTATTTGACATTCATCAGATCTATCATTGAGAACAATGCCCCCTTTGGTATGTACCTAACCAGGCATATCCAACAAGAATGCAGCATCCATGGGACCAGATGACTGTATCCTACATGAACTACAAAATGAATTGACACCTCACCTAAGTGTCATGTTTAATCATACCCTCACCTCAGGCTTCATGCCCACTGAGTGGTGCACAGCTACAGTTATCCCACTCCACAAGGGGGGTTCCACCTTGGATCCTGGGAACTACCACCCCATCAGTCTGATGAGCTTGATCTGCAAGGCCATGGAATGTATTATCATGGAACTTATAAACAAAGACATTGACAACCTTAAAACACTGGACCCCACCCAGTTTGGGTTTGTGAAGGGCCGATCTTGTTTCCTGAACCTTATTGACTTCTTTGAATCAGTCTCCAGAGCCATGGACAAGGGTAAGGCAGTCCACACAGCCTATCTGGACCTCGCCAAGGCATTTGACACCATCCCCCACTCTGGAATCATAGATAAACTTACTAAGCTGGGCATTAATCCCTGCATCACTCGATGGGTTGCCAACTGGCTTACTGACAGAACCCACACTGTAAAAGTAGCTGACTCCAAATCCAGCTCCAGACAAGTGATAAGTGGAGTACCTCAGGATTCAGTCCTGGGACCTCTCTTGTTTGGCATCTACTTCTCTGAAGTACAGGCCAACACTAAGGGCATCTGCCTAACAATGTTTGCAGATGACTGCAAACTGGGAGCCATTATTGAATCCCCAAATGATGTGGATACTCTACAAAAGGGCCTTACTGAAACAGATGCTTGGTGCCAGAGCCATGGGCTCAAGCTCAATGCCAAGAAATGTATAGTTATCCCCTTTGGGAAAAAAACATGTACCTGTGAATTACCACATTTATTTATTTTATTTATTTTATTTTACATTTGTTAACCGGGCTAGTCTGGCTGGATACATGTCCATTTTCAGCAGAGGCCCGAGGAGAAAAGCTCCACTATCAGAATAAGACAATAGATTTCAAAAACATTTCTAAAATAAAATTTTTTTACAAAAAGTGTACAGAGACAAAAATACAGTTTGCCTGGACTAATTTAAGTGGGTAACAAACAGAGTTCAGATTAAGTGGCTAAGGAGTTAAGCTCAGGCATAAAAAATACAAAGTTGAGTTAAAGGACATCACTAGTCTAGTTAAAACAGTTTAGTCGTCGGTCAGTAGACATAATGACAGAATAGGTAATTTACATAAGGAAGGAAACAGATGGTAATAAATGTATAAAGAGCATGTTAGAAGATATAACAGGTAGAAATGGTAGTTAAAGTTGAAGGATAAAGGGAAAAGATAGACAGAAAGTGGGGAATAAAATATAGTTAGTTGGGTATTAGTATTATGACAAAGTTACAGGTTAGGGATGTCAAATTTGAAAGGAGAGTGAGGAAACAGGATAGAGATGCAATGCCAAGGTAGTAGGATGAAGATGGTCAGCTATGGGTAGAAAGAGAGTAGAGAGAAGATAGCTAGAAAGGGAAGTAAGCAAAAAGAATGGAAAAAAAAGGAGTGAAGGTCCAGTAAAGGGGGCTGACGATGTTAGTCTCAGTAAGAATGGGAGTGGAAAGAATTACACAAGTAGCAGACTGGAGAGAGTAATGAAGAGTGCTGAGCTCAGTCAGGATTGGAGCAGGGACATAGCCAGTGAATTAGTAGGTAGGTTTTCATCTGTTTTTTGAAAAGGTGACATGAGGTTAGGGAGGTCAGTTCACTGGGAAGTTTATTCCAGTAAGAACCGATAATGTTTGCAAATAGGGAATCACCTGATTTGTTATGAGATTTCACAGTAGTAACTAGTAGCTTGTTGGCTGATCTGAGTGTTGTAAGATTTTTATAAGGTGTGATAAGTTTATTTAGTATGGGTGTATTGGAGGGGTGGTGAAGAATTTTGAAAGTGGCCAAAGAGGTGCTCTGCTTGACATGTATGGGCAGTCTATTCAAGAGTCTGGGGAGTCTCTGGTGGCAGTACACTAAACACCGAAAGTGTGATAAGGGACTTAGGAACACAGGTGGACAGTGGACTCAACTTCAATAATCACATCACCACAACAGTCAGGAAATCCTTCTATGTGGCACACCTCATCACTAAGGGCTTTTCATCCAGAAAAAAGGAGGTCATTGTCCCACTGTACTCATCCCTCATTAGACCCATTATAGAATACAATGCCCCATTTGGTATGTACCTTTCAAGACATCTACAACAACTGCAAAGGCCGCAGAAATACCTCACTAAAAGAATCACAGGCCTAAAGCAGATGCCCTATGCTGACCGCCTTAAAAAACTCCAGCTATACTTTGTCACATATCGTCTACTCCGAGGCGATCTCTGCTTAACATACAAGGCCATATCAAACCCAGAGCTGTTGAGCATGCTACACTTAAAGAAATCCCAATCCCTCAGAGCCACATGCTCCAGGGATCTAAACCTTGTCATCACAATAAACAAAACATGCTGGAGGGATAGGTTCCTGACGCAGAGACTCCCCAGACTCTTGAATAGACTGCCCATACATGTCAAGCAGAGCACCTCTTTGGCCCTTTTCAAAAGGGACCTTGATGATTGGATGGGAGAAAGGAAATTCACCCCAGAGATCACATCAGTTGCCCTGCTAGATAGGGGTCCAGGGAAGTAAATAGTGTGGGAAGAAATAGCCAGGGAATTGTTATGGCTAGGCTTGTATAGGCCCTAGGCCCGATAGCCTAGTAGCAACCTATGAACCTATGAACCTATGAACCATGTTGCTTCCATTGTATGGAAAGCTATCTACATGGCCCACCTCATAAGTAAGGGTATCTCATCCAGGGACAAAGAGGTCATAACATCCCTATATTCATTCCTTTTAAGGCCAATTATTGAGTACAATGCCCCCTTTGACATATACCTTGCAAAGCACATGCAGCAGCTGGAGACATCCCAGAGGTTCCTCACTAGGAGAATCCAGGGACTCAAACACCTACCCTACACAGATAGGCTAAAAGCCCTGTCCCTCTACTCAGTTTCATATAGACCCCTCAGAGTTGATCTCTGTCTGGCATGCAAAGCAATCTCAGACCCCACCTTGATGGGACTACTGCATATCTGCAAATCAAGCTCCACTCGAGCAACCCATATGTGTGACCAAAACCTAGTCTGTGATATCAATAGGACTTGATGGCAGGAAAGGTTTGTGTCCCAGAGACGCACCCATCTGTGGAAAAGACTCCCTCTTCACATCAAGCAGAGCACCTCATTATCCTTTTTTAAGTGCAACCTGGATAACTGGATGGGAAGCAGAAAATACCCCCTGGGATTCCACCTGTGTCCCTGCTGGGCAGGGTCTCTGGGTGCTGACTTGTCTAAATATGGGCTAAACTCTTGGCTAGGCTTATAAGGGCCTCAGGACCAATAGCCTAGTAACTTCCTATGATCCAATGATCCTATGTTTCAATAGTGAACACTGAGAAAGTGCAATAGAAAAAAAGGAAGAAACTGTGAGAAAACTATATTAATTATCAAAAAGGGGGGTTACAACTGTTTATCATGCTCTTATTTTAGGTTTTTGGGGCACATGAAGAATAAAAAAAAGATACATACATAAAGCCCTATAACAAAATGAAATATCAGAATAACTTTTTCAGAATAATAAAAATGGAAGAGTTTGTGGGATAAGTGAAAACCAAACATAAAATGTAGAAATATAGTGTTGCAACCAAATGAAATATCACAGCAAACCTTTCAGAATAATACATTTTTATTTTAGTTCCACACAAACTTCTTATGAAGTGAAGGTTGATTTTGATAATAATTCTAAATTATATTATATATTGTAGGGTGCACGAGTTGTGAGTCATTTTATGTAGATAAAACAAATAGAAAGTTGAATGCACAATGGTACCTCCTATACCAAGCCAACAGATATTGCCAATATACTGGCCAACAGATTCAGTGCCAACTTTACCCCCCCCCCTCAAAGGACCAATCACAATGCCAGTAGATTGCCAGGCACCCAGTATTACTGCTGCACAGGTTAAAACAGCACTCTCCAAGGCCAAGAATACAGCTTCTATGGGACCTGACAATATCCTTGGCTGTGTTCTACATGAACTACAGAGTGAACTGGCACCTCACCTGTGTGCCCTATTCAATCATATCCTCACCTCAGGCTTTGTCCCTACCAAATGGTGCACTGCTACAGTCATCCCTCTCCACAAAGGAGGAGCGACTACCGACCCTGGGAACTATTGCCCCATTAGCCTGATGAGTCTGATATGCAAAGCTATGGAACACATCATCATGGACCTAATAAACAAGGATATGGGGAATCTCCAAACTCTGGATCCCACACAGTTTGGTTTTGTGAAGAGTAGATCATGCCTGCTCAACTTGGTCGACTTCTTTGAATCAGTCACCAGAATTGTGAATGAAGGCAAGGTGGTTCATACAGCCTACCTTGAGCTGGCCAAGGCCTTTGATACCATTCCCCACTCAGAAATCATAGAAAAACTCACTAAGCTAGGCATCAACTCCTATATCACTAGGTGGGTTGCAAACTGGCTCACAGATAGAACCCACAGTGTGAAAGTAGCTGACTCCAAGTCAGACTGCCGACTAGTCAGGAGTGGAGTTCCACAGGGTTCGGTCCTGGGTCCTCTCCTGTTTGGTATCTACTTCTCTGAAATCCAGGCCAAGATGAAGGGACACTGGATGACAACGTTTGCAGACGATTGCAAGTTGGGAGCTATTATTAACTCCCCAAGTGATGTTGACATCCTACAGAATGGCCTCACTGAGACCAATGACTGGTGTCAGAACCATGGCCTTACGCTCAGTGCCAAAAAATGTGTCATTATCCCCATTTGGGAAAAAAACGGTTCCCATGAATTACCACATTGATGGTAGTCTACTGAAAGCAGAAGGTGTTATAAGAGATCTGGGAATACAGGTTGACAGCAACCTCTCTTTTGATCATCACATTGCCACTGTGGTCAGAACGTCCTTCTACGTGACACATCTCATTACTAAGGGTTTTGCATCCAGGAAGAAAGAGGTCATTGTCTCCCTCTACTCTTCCCATATTAGGCCAATCATCAGGTACAATGCCCCATTCAGCATGTAACTCACTAGACACCTGCAACAACTGGAGAGACCGCAATAGTACCTCACAAAGAGGATCCTAGGCTTTAAACACTTGTCCTATATGGACAGACTAAAAAAACTCCAACTATTCACTGTTTCATATCGCCTAATTAGAGGTGATCTCTGCTTGCCTTAGAATGCCATGTCTGACCCAGCTCTGTTAGAAATGCTACATCTAAAGAAATCCCAATCCTTCCACACCAGATGCTCCAGAGACCTCTACCTCATTACCACAATCAACAGAACGTACTGGAGGGACACGTTCATAACCTAGAGACTGCCAATGCTATGGAATAGACTCCCCATACATGTCAAGCCGAGCACCTTACTGACCCTCTTCAAGAGAAATCTTGACGAGTGGATGGGAAATAGAAAATTCACTCCGGGTGTAACTCCATTGGCTCTACTCGGCAGAGGCACTGGGAACTAAGGTTGGGTGACACGATGCTAGGGTAATCCTATGTATATGCTTGTAAAGGCCTCAGGGCCATTAGCCTAGTAAACACCTATGAACCTATGAATCATATTTATGACCGTTATTATATTATTAAAAACAAAAGTAGGTTAATGTGTTATATAAACACACAGAGACTGTAAGGAGTTCAAAAAAGTTATATTCTATGCTACCGATCATATCGGAGTACATAACAAGGGAATTAAAGGTGATGAACTGAAAATTAGAGAAGTAAAATGCCAAATAATATTAAATGCAAGATTTCATCTATGACTTAATGTCTCTGTTAATTGTAAAGGTGATCCAAACCAAAATAGGAAGTGCAAAATATGTAAACAATGATTATTATTCATCAACAAGACTTGTCATCGGACTATGTTGTATATATTTTAAGTTTTAAGAAGGACTTTGAAAGTAGTTTGAAGAGGGTGCCTTTGACATTTGAAGACTTTATGTTTTTTTTATTATTTATTAAAAAGTCCAGAGGTATATTTGAGCTACAGAGTTACGATGGGCTTTTGAGCAAGCTTCTTTTTTCTTGTTTCTTTACTAAAAATATCAGCTGTTTAATATAATTTTTATAATTCAATGCATACAAATATGAAAACACTCCTTTCACATCTGAAATCAGAGCAATATTATTTGTTTTTGGTAGTATTTATTTTTAAAGAGAATTGAAAGCTATGCCATTTCTTTTCAATTATTTTAAAAAAAAGATTCACTCTGTTAATTTAGAAAGACCATTCAGACATGAATTTCACGAACAGTAAGTGAGAATCTCTTTCTGCTACCTTAAGATATTGTTATAACATTTTCTGGACAAGACCCTTGAAAATTTAACTTTCATTTTGTTTTGCACAGCCAATAGCTTTTACAAGAGGTAGTGAAAAAAATTTCTGATATAACTATACCTCTGCAGCCTGTAAAATATTAAATGACCCTTTGCATGCAAGCATACAAAGCATAATAACAAATTTTTAAGAACAATATATCCGGATACTGAGATGTAATATGCAGGTAACTAATCATTACAGTGACAAAGACACATACGTAATTTTACATTCCTCTAATGCAATGTACTGCACATGAGTCTAAGGGGGTCATAAGTCCAGTGGTAAAAAGCTTTGGAACTCAGTAGAAATAAAAAGGATTTGTGTATGCTGTAAAGACAGCTCATTAAAGAAGTACTGTATACCATTATTGTTCTCAGTATACTGAGCAGAATTTCATCTCAGAATGCATAGCAAAAAAAAAAAAATGAATATAATACAAAAAGTCAGAATGAAAGCAAAGACATATGAATTAAAAACAAAAGGTCCTATCTTTGAAAGGTTATATATTTGTCACACTTTGAGATATCATAGCAAAACATTTAGCTTACAAGAATATATTTAGCTACAAACTGCCTAAGATTGCAATTCATGGGTCTACATCAGTTTGCTGAATGACTATTCAGCAAATACCCATTTGTTGAATATCTGTTTACTGAAGCTGCTCTTCAGAGAATGGCAAATTTTTACTAGGGAAACAAGAACTTGTCCAACTGAGCAACCGCAAAAAAAAAAAAAAAAAAAAAAACATAAAATTTAAAATTTAAAACCTGCCACCCACAACCCCCCAACTAAATATACCAACTCCGAGATCACACTAAAGTGTGGAAAAGGACAAGTTCCAGATGGTGGCCAACTGCTGGTTTGCTCTAGTGAAAATCCACCGTTGGCTGAAGTGTGGCTTCGATAAATAGGTGTTTGACGAATGGGTATTCTCTGAATAGCCATTCGACGAACTGATATAGACCCACAATTCATACCTTACAGCTTCCAATCCAACACACATCTGAATTTGACCCCACAACTTTAACAGCATGAAAGTATTTCACTGTGCCCCTGGTATGTTGATAATAAAAAGTATATATTTTTTTCTCGTAAAATACATAGGATCTTTAACTCTGACTTTATGAGGACTTAGTGCTCAAATATTATGGATATTAGTTTTACCTTGTCTTTTATGCAGTGGCCAAATACTCACTCTTGCTGAAACAGAATAAACCATGTCTTTTTCCTAACAGTGCACAATAAAAAGTTCAGGGACCTCTAATAAGATATTTTACATGTAAAACACATGCATATCTCTACAATCTCACCCACAGTTTCACTATGACTCTTGTGTATACCATACCAACTTACAAAGAATTTGTAACAAACTCAGAAATGCATGTGAGGAAAGCACTACACACTCCAGACATCTTATTTGCCAAAGAAACCTGGTGTCTCCATGAAACAAATATGAAGAAATTGACCCATCAGGCTATAACATTATCAGATTAGACAGACTCAACAAAAAAGTTTGGGGGTGGTGTCACTATTTTCTACAAAACACATAATAGATATCACCCTCTTCCCATACCGTGCCAATTTTCTCTAACTCAGGCATCCTACTAACCATGATTAAGCTAAACAAATGCAAGACTATCACAATTATATGTATATACATAGCCCTAGTTAACAATGCTAAAACACTGGAAAATATGCTCTGTTGGGTGTCCTCAACACTCCCTTATGAGACTATAATATCGAGTGATCTCAGTTTACATTGGCAAGTCATTGCAATTTGAAAATCCAACCAATAATATACATCTGCAAAAGTCCACCCAACTTACACCCATACCAACTAGATATAATAATAGTACAACCTGGCAATGAACCATTGACTAGATCCTAACAACCTCTCCAAAAAAATATCATATCATGGAACTCTGTAAGACAGCTTAAGTGATCACTTTCTTATCTACACCATAAGGTATCAAAGCAACAGCTCCAAGACACATCATTATAGCCTGTTAAGAAAACTTAGAACTTTTCATTAAGATGCTTTTAGTAATACAACGTATCTCCTTCACTAGGATAACTAAAATCTCTTCCCATAGATGACACTGTCTCTGAGGTCAACAAAATGTTCTTTAAAACATATTAACTCCTACAGACTAAAAAGAGTCATATCCAGCCCTGTTCCATAGCTATCCTCAGGAACTAAACAACTCATGAAACAAAAAGAAAGGTTCTTACTTTACTAGCATATAGACAAATAAAACATCTAACAAAACAAAATATCACCAAAGATATGAAAGCCTTCTACTCAGCTAGTCAAAGCATGCATACTAATAATCAAAAACTATTCTTGCCTCAGTCAATAAACTGCTAAATCCAGGACAACCTACATAGTCAACACCAAACACACAGAAACAAAGTGATATCATAGCCGACCAATTCAATGCACACTTTATACAGACATTACAGTCATTAACCAGCAAGGCAACTAATCAAGCTCTTGAGGTCTGTACTTCATCAAATAGCCTCCTTCCACATTTCTTATCCAACTAGCTCCCACAGATGTCATCAAGAAATAACTTAAAAAAATTAAATCCTAAAGGACTTCTTGTATGGCAGAAAGTGAGTAGACTGCTTCTTCAGGCTCCTGCTATGAGAAATAGTCAAGAAGCTATTAATAATTCTCTCAGTTCTGTTTTTTATGCATTACACAGCAAGCAGAGACAAAATAATTAATGCAAGTTAGGAAATCAACTGAAAAACTGGTAAAGCTCTGACAACAGCTGTGAAGGTCTGACAGCATTGCCGAAGATGTGAACTGTAAGCCCTCCATTGGTGCTAGCCATAAAGGAGATTATCTGACAAGAGCAGGGAAGAGTGGCAAAATATTACAGAAGTCTTTACAATAACTGTAACTTTGAATAATTATTTCAAAAAAAAAAAAGAGAAGCAGAAGAAAAGGTCCAGGACATAGAGGAAGCAGTAAGCCTCCACTCAGATGTACTTCAAAAGGATGTATCAGACCTAAAATGTAAAATATTAGAACACCAGGTCTTACATTAAAATATACACTCAAAACTAATGGGTATAGAAGATCAGATGCAAAGGGATAATCTTTGGTTTATGCCATTTCCAGACAAACTGGAAAGGAATGACTGTAAGAGTTTTATGACAGACTGTATTGTGAAATGGATGAGGCTGCCACATGAAGATTTTAAGACAGAGAGGGGCATGCAGTCTATATGCAAGGAACCACCACAAATATCATCCAGAGAGTAGTGCTTGTAAATTTTCAAAAATATGAAATAAAGGAAAATGTGCTTTCTCTGCTGTTGAGAACAAGACACTGATCAAGTGAGACTTTATATAAGATATCAACCATTCTTCAACATGTCTAGAGAAACCAATGTCTACCAGTAATCATAAAATTTTAACAAGGACGGATGAGATGTAAACTTATATACCCAACAGTTTTAAAAGTATTTGTTACCAGTAGCACTAAGACCTTCATGGAAGTGGATGAGGCCTTATCAACACTGCATACTGAACTATAAGATCAGCAGGAAGAACCAGTGGAGCTGATAACCATGTCGCTTTATGGGAAATGAGCAATGGGAGAATTGGACAGGCAAAGGTTGCCAGTTAAACTATTCCAGGTGTACAGCAGAAGATGCAAGATAGGAAGAAACAGGTGAGCATCTATTCACAAGATATCCAAGAGGTAATTGGAATGGAGCTAATGAATGCTGAAACAGAGTCCACAAATATCTGTCATTGACTAGATGATATAGTAATGCTGTAGCCAGTTCCTATGGCCAGGTTTTACCATAGCATGAAAGGGTGAACATCATGCAGGTTCTGTGCAATTACTTGTCCTCAGTTTTCCAAGAGAATGTAACACTTGCATATTTTGTCTGTATATGGGGTAAGTTTTTAAATATGGAGACAGTGATGAAAGAAACCAAAAAATTATGATCAATGATCTACATGATTGTATGTGATTTGTGGAAATTACTATTATATTGGGGAAGAGGAGTACTGAATCTAAGGAAATGATGATTGGGTTTTGACAGTGAGCATATGATGGGGGAAGCACATTACTAATTTATATATTCAGAGCAGAAAGGAAACTAATTAAGGGCAAGCCATAGATGTGGAACTTCCCCTTTTCTTTTTGATAAATGCCATGGGATCTTTTACATCCACTTTGAGCTACCACCAACTCAAGCAAATAGGACCTCAGTTTAATGTCTCATCCTTTGGATGAATGGAAAAGTAAGTTAACCGCCTTCATGCCATTAAGTATTGGTGTTTCACAAGGATCTATACTAGGCCACACACTTTTCAAAGTATTCATCAATGACAACTACACTGCTACAGAAAATGCTACCCTAGTTCAAAACATTGATGAGTCAGCCCTAATTAGCTCTGCCATACCTCTATGTAAACTCTAAGCCTTATAAAACAATCATTCTTACCAGATGAGACATGGCAAAATAATTCAGAACTGCTTCTAAACCTCTAAACCCTAAAAAATACTGTTCTTCACAGTAAAACACATCTTTACCAACACAAGACCATTCACTTTTGTCTCTGTCAACAACACCATGATAGAACAAGTAAACCGCACAAAATTATTGGATGTTATCATAGATGCATCACACATGGTTACAAAAAGCACTCATCAAAAACTAGTTATATTCTACAGAATAAAAAATTGACTTTTTTAACACCACATAACCTCTTTCACTATTTCTCTGACAGTTTTGATCACCAAAAAGTAGAAAAATGTTGGATGTTAACATCCTACAGAAAGGCCTCACTGAGACCAACAGCTGGTGTCAGACCCATGGCCTTAAGCTCAATGCCAAAAAATGTGTCATCATCCCCTTTGGGAAAAACCCAGTTCCCATGAATTACCACATTGATGGTAGTCCACTGAACACAGATGGCGTTAAAAGAGATCTGGGAACACAGGTTGACAGCAACCTCTCTTTTGACCACCACATTGCCACTGTGGTCAGAAAGTCCTTCTATGTGGTACATCTCATTACTAAGGGTTTGCATATAGGAAGAAAGAGGTCATTGTCTCCCTCTACTCTTCCTTCATTAGGCCAATCATTGAGTACAATGCCCCATTTGGCATGTACCTCACTAAACACCTGCAACAACTGGAGAGGCCGCAAAAGTACCTCACAAAGAGTATTCTAGGCCTTAAACATTTGTCCTATATGGACAGACTAAAAAACTCCAACTATTCTCTTTTTCATATCACCTACTTAGAGGCAATCTTTGCTTGACTTACAAAGCCAAATCTAACACAGCTCTGTTAGAAATGCTACATCTAAAGAAATCCCAATCCCTCCACACCACACACTCCAGAGACCTCAACCTCATTACCACAATCAACAGAACATGCTGGAGGGACAGGTTCATTACCCAGAGACTGCCTATGCTATAGAATAGACTTCCCATACATGTCAAGCAGAGCACCTCACTGGCCCTCTTCAAGAGAAATCTTGATGAGTGGAAGGGAAATAGAAAATTCACCCCAGGGATCACTGCAGTGGCTTTACTCGATAGAGGCACTGGGAACTAAGGTCGGGTGCCACAATGCCAGGGTAATCCTATGGGCTAGGCTTGTAATGCCCTCCAGGGCCATTAGCCTAGTACACACCTATGAACCTATGAACTTATGAATAGTGATAGAAATATATGCTGCTGTAAAGGGCTGAAGGCACTACTACAGGGAACTGTATATTTCAACTGTCTCTGATTTTCCCTCATATTTTTTGGACGTGTACCTGATTTTCTGGTAAATCACAGAGGATTATAGAAAAGTCAAGAATTGCTAGACATTAGAGTTTCATACTTTTTATTGTGCAAAAAAAAGTTGATGCAAAACCTATCCCATTAACTCTTTTAAGTGAATTAGAGTTTTATTTACACATTTTCTCATTTTGTCTCCATATTTTTGTCACTGTCTACAAGTTTTGAGGAAAGAATTTGAGAGGTGTGTACTGCAGTGACTGCCCCTGCACATATCAGTGTTGGTAAATGTAATGTAAAAAAGATGTATAGTCTGCTGTGTACAATGTAAATTTTTACCACTGCTTACTGTCTTATCTAGCTGTCTGCCTGTATAACTACTTGACTAGAGATTGTCAGGGAAACACTGCAATTGGTTACCCTTAGCAATCAATCACAGATGCTTAGACTTAAT
Organism: Protopterus annectens; assembly: GCF_019279795.1. NCBI lineage: Eukaryota > Metazoa > Chordata > Ceratodontiformes > Protopteridae > Protopterus > Protopterus annectens. The sequence goes on from NC_056726.1 coordinate 1,907,706,074, forward strand.
ATTTGCTGGTAGTCTGACATTATTAGTAAGTCAGTAGAGAGCACTGGCTGAAAAAGCACTGTGGCTGGTTGTTAAGGACAACCAATCACAGGTGCTTAGACTGCATAAATGAAGCAAATAGACCAGCACTAAGGTAAACTGGCTTTGGAGAAAAAAGTTCCAGCAAAAAGCAAGCAAACTCCAAAAATACAGACAGCTGAGCATATTATAAAATCCACTACAAATGTATTAATTCATAAAGCTTTCGGGGATAACCCTTCTTCAGTGTGTACTTGAATCAAAAAAACAACACTACTTTTATAGTCATTAATACCATGTGACACAGCCAGTGAAAATTAACTAATTAAATAATTAAATAAACTTCTTTCAACTAACATTCAGTAAAACTACATCAGATTAAAAACATTATAAGCATGTTCATCTCTAGCTCATACTACCTATATGACATGCATTATAAATATTTAAAATAACATTTATTCAAAGAACTTATGTCAGTTTTGATAAACTAATAATTTCTTCATATTTATGTACCCTTAAGCATCATTTGTTGCTGCTTCAGAACTGGCTTGATACTGACAGATCCATTTAACCCTGGCAACAGTGCTGCATCTAGCCTTATAATCCACTCATATTCACATAGTTCAAGTATATTATTTAAGTCACCACCTCACTTGTTTTTAAACTTAATTACTATAGCCCTAAAACCTATGATCCATTATATGCTTAGCAAGAGCATTGCTAGAAATTCCTCTTCTTATTTCGGACTTATGCTCAGTAATTCCATCTTTTAGCTTCCTTGTGTTTTTCCCTACATAAAACACAGGGCATTTAACACAGTTGGCCATTATACTATACTGATGGTATTACAAGTAGCAAAGCACTTAAATATATATTCTTTATTATTCACTGAATGTACAAATCTGTTCTCTTTCATAATGTCAGCACAGCATTTACAACTATAGCAAGGTACTGTATCTATTCTTGCTAGGGCTTGTAACTTACTATCATTATTGCCAAGTATATCTTTATAGCATAGCCATTGTTTCAGGTTTCCACATTTCTTATACATAAAGCTTGGTCTCATTCCTATAATATCAACTTCTTCTGGCATGGATCTCAAGATGTCCCGGTTTTTCATGATAATATGTTTCACCCCAACAGACCTTCTACTAAAAGTTGTAATATATCTCAAATTCTTATTATTTCTAGCATTAACACCATTATTATTCATGTCTATACTATATTCTGAAAAATAAGGTTTAGATTAATTTTTCCTAGTTGTCAGTACATTAGCTTTAGTATTCTCTAGTAATCTATCCTCATAGCCTTGTTCTTTAAATTAGACATCATTTCATCCAGTTTCTCACCACATATTTCATCATTAGTATTCAGTCTAAAGAACTCTCATTAACTGTCTGTTAACTATACTCCTTAATGTGTGTGGAGCATGCATGCATGCTGTTTCTATGAACATACCTACCCATCTGTACTGGTTTCCTATAAATTGAAGTTATTATATTACCATTATCTTTTTATTTTGTTAAATGAATATCTAGATAGTGTATATTATCATTTGAATATTCTGCAGTAAAACATAAAAAATAGTTCTATGATTTAAGTAATCAATAAACAAATTCAACTGTACAATACAATCAGCCCATAATAAAAATAACAAAACATTTGAAAAAACTAACCCTCCTACTTAATTCAAATGAGCTATTAAACATATCCTCTTCTCCCCATTTACCTATTGCTATATTTGCATAGGTGTTTGCAGTCGAAGTACCCATTGCCATCCCTATTTTTTGATGGTAATAGTGATCCTGAATCATGAATATGTTATTGTTAAGAACAACTTCAACCAGATCACATATGGTCTCAATTTGTCTTCCAGTAATGTTTCTGTTAGCAGATAAAAATTAACGCACAGCATTCACACCATAATCAGTTGGAATCACAGTAAATAATGAGCGTATATCTAAGTTGACAAAGAGATAATCATAATTCATTTGTGCAATATTGCGCCAGCTGTATAACTTATGCAAAAAATCCTTTGTATCCTGTATGTAACTTTTCACCTTTTCTAGATGCTTACCTAATACAGCTTGTAGATAAATTGAAATCAGTTCTGTCCCACCCACTACCTGAGAGTAGAGGTCATATGGATGGGTGATACAGATCTTTATGTATCTGTGGTAGCCCATATGTAATCGGTATCTTTGGACAGGGAATAGTGAAATAGTTAATTTGTAAGTCATACTCTGCCATATTAACCCTACTAATAAATTTGGAAATATCATCACCATTGATCTCATTGAATGCATCAGTGTCATTCAAAAATTCATACATAGATTTCTCATAATTCGTCTTGCTCAGAATCACTACAGCCCCTCCCCTTGCCAGCCTGCTTTATAATGAGGTCTTTATTACATTCTAATTTCTTAAAAGCTTCATATTCTAAGACATTCATATAATAAATCTTAGCTCTGTCTTTCTTACTATAACATTCTCTAATCTCACGCTCACATACATCATGAAATACACTGACAACAGGACAGTTGGTAGGTATAAACATACTAAATTTATTTACATGGCCATGCACCTACTGATACAGACTCCTTAAAAGTCAATTTTAAGTTCAATTTTCTAGTGAAATCTTTCAATGCTGTTAATGCATTAACTACATCATCAGTTCCAAAGGAAATAAAATGTAGGCCCTTATCAAGTAAGTTTAAATCATGCTCTGTCAAAATTAAGTCCAATAAATTCATAGCTGAGGACTTATTCGTCTTGTCTCACTTGTTGTTTGACTCTGGGTTTGAGGGCCTTTGCTGCGCCATCGCTTTTGCTTGCCTCTTCTTCTCTGGTTCCTGCCACTCTATGCTTCCCTCTATTCGGATGCTACCACTTCTGGTAGCTTTACCACTAAAGTGAGCCATTGATTCTGAGTTGCTGTTATACTGTGCAATGGTTGGGGAGTTAAGGTTATCTTTGAAGAGAATTAATACTCCTCCCATAGGATTTTTGCTCTGTAATCTCATAGATATGAGTAGTTCGGTATGAGGTTTTGAAAACTAGGGTTGTCAGGTTTCAGTCATGTTTCTGTAATAGGTATAATGTCAAGATTATATTATATGGTAAAGACATTGATTTGGTCAATATTGTTCTTGATACTGTGGGCATTAAAGGGGGAGCAGGTAATATGATGCTGTTAATTAGTTTGAGTTGAAGCATTACTACTAAGTGGTCCTGGATTGGGCTCAATGTTGCCTCTTAGCAGATGTTCAAAAAAAGTGGGACTGAATTTGTGTAGTGCATTTAGAATGAGTATTTTTGGATATAACTCTAGTTTTATACCAAAATTAGAGATTATAAGGTATTGAGAACTTGATATGTTTGTTGTATGTTAGTTAGGTGCTATCATGGATGTGATGTGAAGTTTAGTAGGATATGGGCAGGTGGTATGTGTACAGGTATTAATGTAGTCTAATATATGGAGGCAGCGGCAGTCAGGTAGTGGGCCGGATTCATGAACACCTACACTAGGTTGATCACTATTCTCTTCACTCAGAAAGATTATACTAAGTGCACACAGAGTCTACACTCTGTGGTAACCTTTATGAATTTTCCTCAGTATTTACGGCTGCAAGAAAATTAGTAGGGAGAAGAAGGTGGGAGTTATGCTTGCATTGTCTATTTTCTCAGTATAGTGTACACTTAGTCTACAGCTTTACTGAGCAGCTTCTTGATGGTGGAGGTGGGAACAGGGTTGATAATGGGACTAGAGGAATGTTAGTAGACTGTTGATGGGGAATGGAGAGTGGGCTAAAGTGATAATTGCTGGTATGAAAAATGGCAGATTGAATAAAGTGATTATTGAATTGGTTCATTAGTGGTTCAATAGGCTTTGTAATGGTTGGAGAAAGTTGTGATAGATTGCCTGGGTTTAATAGATCTCTGCAATTTGGATATCGAGTCTGGTTTTGTTAAGATACCATATGCTTTCAAGTTTTACCTCTTAGTGTCATAAGTTGTTTGGTGGCTTTGGATAGCCACAGAGCAGTATTATTAAACTACATTTTAAGAGTCTGAGAAAAGTTGTGCTGAATTGAGCAATAGTGTCATCTAGTAGCAGAGTTTTTAATGGATAGAAATTGCAATGATAAAGGGCATCAATGACATTGCCTTTGTTAAAATCAGAAAGATGATGAACTGTATTGGACTGATGGTACTATATGGAAAGAGCAGATGGTCTCCTTTCAGAGATCAGTAGATGAATGCATATAGAATTTTGAAATGTTACATATGCAATTATTTTACTTTGGTCTGATGTTATCACCCAGTTAAGGATGCATGCTCTTTCAGAGGATTTATTCCACCTTGATGAGTCATGTGAAACTGTAGAGTTATGGTAAATGTAAGGTAGTTAGAAAGGATGGGGTCCAGTCTTTGTTTAAGTCTCCTAGAACTATGGTTTCCTGATTAATATTATAGGATAACCAGGACAATAACTCTTCAATAATAGCGACATCATTACTGGGAAGTTGTATAAAGTGTCTATACAAACAGTCTTGTTGTCGTTTACCCTTAAAGCATTAAAAGGAGTTCTGATTTCTTAAAGGAAGGGAACAGGGTATTGATAGAGGGAAAGTGTTATGGCATTTTTGTAGATAATAGACAGTGACCCTGTTTTTGTGTTGTCTGTCTGGTGATATCATATTATAGGATGGAGGGAGTAACTTCTCATCTCTCCTGGTAGGTTGCAGCCATGCTCCTGTTAGGACTAGAACATCGGGAGATTGTAGGGTGAGCCACAAATCTATTTCTGGAAATTTTGTTACCTAGGCTTAGGCAGTTGATATCTTGTAAGAATAGTCCACTATTTATGACTATGTTGCAGCTCATCCTTTTAGCCAGTGGGGTTGGGGAGAGGATTTATGGGGGCTATAGGACTGGGGTGATTGTCACAAGAGTGAATCAGATAAGAGGTAAATAGCACTTAAGGTTGAGGGTTGGATTCATGTTTTAGTTAGTTTAACAAGAAAATTATTTTACAGCTTGAGGGTTAGATTTATGTTTTAGTTAGTTTAACAAGAAAATGATTTTGCAGCTTTTAATGGTGGTTACATAAAGGAATGTAATTATATGGAAAGAGGTGAGGACAGATGTTTTGGAGGTTGGAGTTTATGTAAGAGAACACATTTCAGGAATAACACCAGTGATGGTCAGAGTAGAGAACAGGTTTTATATAAGGGCTAGTCATAGGTCATAGATTAGTACTAGGCTAACTGCCCTTGCGAGCTAAGCCTAGCCAATTATCCCTTGTAAGACTCAATCCCTGCACCTTGTGTTTGTAAGGCAAACACATTAACTATTAGGCCACCCTCCGCAGGAGTGGGGTGGTATGTGGTGAGATGTAATAGGGATAGAAACATCAGGGTGTAGATGATACTGTTATATATAATGGTGGCAGTTGTATACTGAATAATTTATATTATAAAATGACTGCCAATTAACATTCAAAAATGGGCATATTGATTGGTCAGCCCAACCAGCATGCCCATTGTAAATTGAGCCTATACCAATGGAAAAAGATCCGGTCACCTGGACTTTCTTCCATTAATATATGCTATAATAAGTTTTCTTCACCATAAAAAGAAAAATAATAATAAAATTAGAAATACAGACTGTCCGGAGGTATGAGAGAGACAGGACATAGAAAATACTAGGAAAATCAGGCACATTATTCAAAACTAAAGAAACATACCTGATTTTCCATGTATTTTCTCCATCCTGTCTCACTTGTACCTGTAAGGTGTCTGAATTTCAAACTTTTGTTAATAAAAAAAAAAAATCTTCCTTTCTCCATTGCTTCCTTTCCAAAGCCCTGATGTACTTCATAAGTGTGGGAATGTAATGTAAGTCCCATACACAAGTGCATTACATCAAGAAAAGCAGCAAGATGTGAAACAAAAGTGGAAGAATACCATGGACCCATTATACAATGATATTATTTAGGAAAAGTAAGTAATTTTTTTCTTAAATAATGTCATTGTATAATAGCAATAACCAACTCCATGGTGTGGTATAGTGAAGATTTCCCCAAGGTTGGCTTTGTTTAATCACGTGGGCTTTACCCACATGATTAAACTACACCAGCTGTGGGTAAATCTTCAATATACCATGCCTGCATCATTGGTTATTGCTATATTGTACAATGACTGATCATTAACATTCCAAAATGAGCATGCTGATTGGTCAGCCCAGCCAGCGTGCCCATTGTAAATAGAGAATATACCAATGACAAATGTCCGGCCACTAAAGTATCATTGAGTGGCTAGACTTTTTTTTTATATTATTATGTGGTAGATGAGCATTAATCTGAATGAAAGAAAGTCTGAAACTGAAATGCATGTCTTTACTTAGTGACTTTGCTTCTCATAAAATGTGTTTTTTCTTGACAAATCACTGAGGAACTGAGTCACTAAATAATGACAGGCATTTCAGTGGCAGGCTTTCTTTCCTTCAGACAATGCACACATATTCACATTTTTTTAAAATAAAAGATCAAGAGGTACTTGCAAGACCACGGAAAATACAATAAAAATCAGGTACATTCTGCAAACGAAAACATACCTGATTTTCTTTGTATTTTCCTGTCTTTCTCATACCACTAAACTATCAGGACGTTACACGTTTTTTTTTTCAGAAAAAAAGTAGCAACGGAGATCATCCTTTCTCCATTGCTTACTAAACCAGTGATGTACTGCATAAGCCTGGGAATGCAATGCAATGCATGAGCAGTACATCATCAAAGATCACAGTCAGTAAACAATGCAAAAGAACACCATGGCACTGTTATACAAATACAAGAACAAACAAACGAAAAAACAAACCACTGAAAAGTTAAGGCAATGGGAACACAATAAGAGCCGGAAAAACAATAAAAAAAGTTTATTAGTAAGCGCTTTCGGTGTGGACCAATGCCTCACCTTCCTCAGACTAAAACAAACTCAATTTAACATTCATTATATACCAACTTCAGTAGCCAATTATTCAATTCATTTCTTAATTAAAAAATCTTTGTCATTTCTTAAGGTTAAAGAGATTCTTCTTTTCCAAATCATGAAAAAATGTTCCCTAAGGCATAAAGACCTGACAGTCACCTTTTTCAATTACCTTTTATGTATAATTTTTAACAGATTGTTTCATGTTTATGTTTTATTTTTAACTTGTTTTCCCTTATAAACTTGAGTCGAGCTCTTTTGCTAGTTATAGTTAGTTCATTTGTTATTTATTGTGAATTTATCTACATCATGGTTATTTTAAGGTGATTGACTCTTATAAAGCATGAGGGTATGAACACTTATAAGGTATGTCGACATGTCGAGTATATTAAGTTATGTATGTATAGCAATTTTGTAGTTTTTAATCTTGATAGAGGTTGCAAAATATTTAGTACAATTGATTGTATTGCACAAGATTTTTTCAACCATTGGCTGTCATTTTTCCTTTTTTCTATAATAAGGAAAATTATAGTTGTTTGTGACCGCTCACTATTTTATGCAAACAGGCACTTATGCCTTAGGGAACGTTTTTTCATTATTTGGAAAAGAAGAATATCTTTAACCTTAAGAAATGACAAAGATTTTTTAATTAAGAAATGAATTGAATAATTTGCTACTGAAGTTGGTATATAATGAATGTTAATTGATTTTGTTTTTAGTCTGAGGAACGTGAGGCATTGGTCCACACTGAAAGCGCTTACTAACAAACTGTTATACAAATACATTATTTAAGAAAAGTAAGTGATTGTTTTCCTTAAATTATGTCATTGTATAATAGCAATAACTGACTTCATCATGTGGTATACTGAAGATTTACCTGTGGTTGGCTTTATTTAATCACTCAGGCTTTGCCCTCATGAATAAACCACACCAACCATGGGTAAATCTTCAATATACCACACCCACATCATTGGTTATTGCTATATTGATTAATGGGAGTAGAGAGGTGGGAGTGCAGTGGAAAAGCAAAGGACAGAGATCTTGGAGAGGAATTTAATCAGAGAGAGAGAAAGAGAGAGACGGAGTGGTAACAATTGCTCAGTGCAAAGTTTGGGAGGATTCTGTTAGGGAGATAAATGGAGAGGGTGGGGGTTGTATTTAAAGTATGGTTCAGGCAGGGAGGGATATACATTGTGTTAAATAGTGTTGTGATGAAGAATGTTTGTGATTTATTGTGATTTATTGTGGTTAATGGGGGAAAGGCTGGTATGTGAATAACGAGTGGGTAAGAGGGTAGATGAGCATAGCAGGTTTCACACCTCTGAAAGCCAGAAAGGCTATCCAACACCTATCTGTGAAGGACAGTGCACTGCTGGAAGAAAAACTCTGTAGACATATTATTTTAATCTTGTTGCTTGTGCTAAGAGATAGGAGATTTCCTTATAGTGTCTAGGGTTTCCAAACTGAATTGACAAGTCAAAGTACAAATAACTGGAGTGACAAGTGTATATGCCAACCTTTGGTGTATTGATAGCAATAAATATTGCTGCAGAATGTTGTATTGCTACTTTATGGGATCATTGCAAACAGCTTACCCAGTAGAGGTAGTCAAGGTAGTCAAGGCAAGATCTATTTATTTATTTTTTTATAGGTTCATAGGTTCACAGGTTTATACTAGGCTATCTGCCCTAAGGCATTTATAAGCCTAGCCCAAAGTTTTGTGGCTTACGCCACCCCTTATGTTAAAAAATACTGTGCCCATTAGTTTGTTGTGCCTCTGTCCAGCAGTGACACAGAGATGATTCCCGGGGTAAACCTACGATCTCCCATCCACCGGTCAAAATTTCTCTTGAACAGAGCCAGCGAGGTGCTCTGCCTCACATGGACTGGGATTTTATTCCACAGCATAGGGAGTCTCTGGGTGACAAATCTATCCCTCCAGCATATCCTATTTATATCCGTGCTAAGGTTTAAGTCACTTGCTCTAGTGGATCTGGTAGATTTGGATTTTTTGAGGTGGAGCATGTCCATTAATTCTGGGTTGGACATGGCCTTGTATGTCAGGCACAGGTTACCTCTGAGCAGGCGGTATGCGACTGAATAGAGCTGGAGTTTCTTCAGTCTGGCAGCATATGACAGATTTTGGAGTCCCTTTATCCTTTTGGTGAGGAACTTTTGGGGTCTCTCCAATTGCTGCAGGTGTCGGGTGAGATACATCCCGAATGGGGCATTGTACTCGATCATTGGTCTGATAAGTGAAGAGTACAGGGGAACAATGACCTCACTTGATCTGGATGTGAATCCCTTCATGATCAGGTGGGCAATGTAGAAGGTCTTTCTAACCACTTTAGCAATGTGAGTGTCAAAAGAAAGGCCACTGTCAACCTGGGTCCCCAGGTCCCTGATAACCTCTTCTGTGCTTAATGGATTGCCACCTATATGGTAGCTTGGGGTTACCTTGTTTTTCCCGAAGGGTATGACTATACATTTTTTGGCATTTAACTTCAGGCCATGGCTCTGGCACCAGTTATCAGTTTCCGTGAGACCCCCTCTGCTTTTTATCATTTTCTTTGCCTAATGAAAACTGACTCCTCCAGCCTTTATATTCCTGCCTTCTTGTGATTTATTGTGATTTATTGTGGTTAATGGGGGAAAGGCTGGTCCATTGGGCCAAGAAGAACCCATTTTCAATGGAGTCCTTGGGAGAAAAGCTCCATAAAGACAATACTCATGATCAGAGTTATAGTTTACATAGTAAAACACAAGTACAGATAAGAACATAGCATTTACAGATGCAATTTATAAAAATCAACAAAGAAAAGTTATAACACATAAGTAAATATTTACAAATATATATATATATATATATATATATATTTATGGATTTAGCGACAGGGACAGAGTTTGCTGGGGACATCTAGGCAAGATTTAAAGCCATCTAATCTTGTTAAGCTCTAATTTGAACTGCTATCCGTTAAAATACTTTTTATCATTTTCTTTGCCTAATGAAAACTGACTCCTCCAGCCTTTATATTCCTGCCTTCTTTCCCACTTAGCCTTTCTTTTCACATTTATATTCTAAAGCATCTATCTCAAAAGAACCTTAATGTATTAACTATTATAACCTCAACACATAGTTTTCTGTACTTTCTCTTCATCTTTTTTTAGATACCAGTTCCATGTAAATTATACTATAAGAATATTAATGCTGTATTTTATGAAGTTTTCCCCTGGACCCCCACTGAAAGGGGTATCTTCTGTCTCATTTGTAATATACCCGTTAACAACTGAAATAAATAAAAAGTAGATTTGTTGAGATGTTAGATGTAAAGCGTTGGCTTTGTAAAAATATGATGTGCTAGTGTAATCCTAACATGGCTGGACAAAAACAGTATTGGCCCTTAAGTACAGTGTAAGTGTAGTACTGCAGCTTTTCTGTACTGAATAAATTTAAACATTAGAACCAGTAGCTGAGTTGATAAAAGTTTTCACAGGAGTCATTACAACTGAGTATTGCTGGAATTCAACTAGGATGCTGTTGCCAGTGAATAACAATGTTATGGTCTTGGATATATTAAATTGAAGACCAGATTATGTATCCATGTTTCAGCATTCTGAAAAACTAACTAAAGATATGTTTTGTAATTGCAGGTGCTCTGAAACAGGAATAAAAACAGAGAGGAATCTCTATGCTGATCTAAGTTTCAGTAGTGCAGGAAACAGCTAGATCATTAATAAAATTGTAATCTAGGAATGCCTAAGCTAATGAGATTAAATGTAATAAAGCATTTTTACATTGAACTGCATGGGGTTTACATTTGATGCAACTTGAAAAAACAGTAACAGATCAAGTAAGAGTACAAAAACTTGTTGTCCTTCAGTAAACTAACATACGAATATATTCTTTGACTGGAAGAAGTTCAGCTTCTCTGTCCTTCTCCAACACTAGCCATGCTGCAATTATGAAAGCAGGCCAATGTGCACTAGGTAATGTAGAAGTTGCTTCTGAACAAATTTCACTAATACTTTTTTAACAGTAATGCATTAGGACAAAAATTATTATAGATTCCCAAATAGCTGTGTGTAAAGAGACAAAGGCAGCTTTTCCAGATGTTTGGAATATACATTTCCTTGACAGACTAATTATAAGAATTAAAAAGAAAATCAAATACTGCAACTGAAAGTCAGTTGAGACAAATAAAATATAATCAAACAGAAAATTATCTTACTACCATGGTTAAAATACTCTTTAGTACAACATGCGTAAAAACAAATAAGTGTTTTCAGGCATAAAGCCCTTATTCAGATCTAAAACAATAAATACAAAGTAACTGTTTAAAAGAACAATGTAACATCATGTTTAAAATCAGCCAATCAAAACAATTGTACACAATGCATCAATGAAGCAACCTACGTGCTTGTAAAGCAGGTTTTAAAGCAACTGCATTAAGTCCAGGTAGCTTGTCAGCCAGCAATTTTACAATCATTTTTGTCTCTGTCCTCTCAGTATCATGGACAATATTTCTACTCTCTTATATTTACATTCACTATTTGCAAAACTAAAAAGGAAAAAACATGATCCGGATAAAGAAAACATGTTTAGTGAGTGCATTGTTCATATTATTAATGTGTATGAGAATCAAGTGTTTCAATATCCTTTCTATAAATGGTCTGCTAGTTTTACCTACATAAAAGTGAGTACACTGACTACAGATAGCAATGTAAACAACATTAACAGTTTTGCAACTAGCATAAATCGTAGGGGTATACTTAACACCAGCAACAAGATGTACAAATAACTTCTCTGTCAAGATAAAGCTGCAACCTTATAAGAGTAACAACGATAGGTCCCAGTCCTATCCGATCTAATGGAAGTGGTTATTCTGGGGTCATAGCAAAGTTGTCTCTTTAAAGAGAGAACTCCTAAAACAAAAGCTAGGCTTATTCCCAACTATGGACTTGATGCGATCATCCGACATAAAAATTGGCCACTTCTTGTCAATAATGCAACATATTATATTAACATTGCTGGAATAAGTCAAATGTGCATGATCATTTGCACGAGTGTGAGAACCAGAAATATGGGCATCTATTCACAAATCTAAAAAATGGTGTTTCCTGGTTGATGACCTGCATTTTACTCCTTTTTCCATCTGCCACTGCACTTCATTCTGATGATAACTCCTATTCATAAAATTATTGGCCAAATCCGTCATAGCAGACCTAAATTAATGGTCATTTTCTCTGATCTGTATCAAGGTGCAAGCAATCTGGGCACAGCAGTGCAGACCTTTGTGTCCCCAACAGTTGTCTTCAGTTCCTCCTGTGTGGCACTGTGGCTCCCAGATTTTTTTACAAAAGCTGAGTGGTAATCTCTACAATGTGTCTAGGGTTTGTCCTGGGGCCTTTACTCACTGGCTTGTGCCAAATATTTCTTCAATGGGATGTTCCTGTAAAGGATCAATAGAACACACTCATATGACCTCAAAAGAGTCCTGTCATCACTGACTGTGACAGTGACTGATTTCCAGTGTGTAACTTTGGTGCCTTAATTTACTTTTGCAATCTCTACAATGTGTCTAGGGTTTGTCCTGGGGCTTTTACTCACTGGCTTGTGCCAAATATTTCTTCAATGGGATGTTCCTGTAAAGGATCAATACAACACACTCATATGACCTCAAAAGAGTCCTGTCATCACTGAAGTGCAATGACTGTACTCCAAGGTCCTCCTCCTTTGCAGAGCTCCCTACTTTACCACAGATCATGAACCTAGCTACCCAGGGACTTTGTTTTTTTTCCAAATATTTTTGTGACCTTATCCAGTCAATCATTATGATGAAGAATGTAATATTCACTGTTAGGAAAAATGAGAGCATTATCCTATAACTAAGTTCTTGTTTGCCACCAATCACAGTAGTGATCTGTGGATCAAACTCCTGATCACTTTTCCCCTCACTTGTGAACAAAAGCCAAGATAATTAAACTATCATCTTCTACCCTTGAGGTATTTGCTTCCCGTTCACCAAGATGAAACTTTCACAGATTGAATAACAAAACTTGCAATTTAGAGGTGCTGATTTAAACTCCATCTACTTCACACACTACACTGAAATCATTTCAGTGACTGCTGGAGATCACCGTCGCTTGAGACTATGAGGAAAATATCATGTACAAACCATGTACAAACAAGAAACATGGAAATATTCTATCCTTAAATTGAAATCTTTCTATATCTTGGCTGCCCCCTGATATCATGTCCATAAACCTCACAAATTGAAAAGGAGACAAGAAATATGTTAGAGTTATATACCCACTTTGGACATATTTGACTTAACACTGCAGATACTATTATAACTCTTACACCTGAGATACAGGGACTAAATGTTATGCAGTGGCAAACCTGGGATTGTGTATGTATTTATTTATTTATTTGTTAACTTTGAAGGATCAGACACGGCCATGGGTAGATTAAGCCCAGTCTGCAAAGTACAAGAACAATACATATGCAGAAAATTTAAGAGGTGAGTATTTACTTGATATTGAAGGAACACTGCTTCATGACAAAAAGATAAGTTGTCTTGCATTATAGTAACTAGGTGAGATTATATAATGTCATTGCAGAATAGAACATTTGTAACAAATACAGGAATAGGTAGATAATAGCAAAATTAGAGATACACTGCAGTGCCAAACTATGCCTATGTTTACAAAAGAGGTCATTCATCACTTATAGTGAGTTGGCCTAGAAGGATGAGTGTCAGGGAGCTATATCAAGTGGCATTTGGGTAGCTGATGTGGCCAATATTGTTGTACTTGCATTTTTGTTTTTTCAAATAGGAATTTCTTGAGTTGGGGATCTGAATTTAGCATTATGTTGTTGCAGAATTTCCCACAAAGTATTTTAAAGTACACTGTCATATGCCTCCACCATGTCTCCAAAACTTGCCTCTCAACCTGTTAGCGCAAGAAATCTGGACAAAGCCTGAAAAAATGGGGGAACAAAACCCCATAAATAGGGGTAGATTTTAAATATTGCTCTTAGAAACTTAGAAATTTGCTAGAGTAACAGAGTTTGTGTTAACTTGCATTTTTTGAAGGATCTGAAGTGTGAAACTCAAATGTGCATCATTATACATTGACTGCAATCCTCAGAGCATCCCAGTGATTTGTCAGAAAACCACACATTTTATGAGGACTAGATCAGAAATATGAGGAGAAAATCTGGATATTCTGTGAAAATCTGGACAGTTGGGAGGCATGCTCCAAAACACATTTAGACATTAACGATGAACCCCTATGAACTAATGGTCCTTTACCATGTATTAGCTAGCTATAGAACTCTCTCTATGAAATAAGAAAGCCACAAAATCTATCTACAAGACCTAGAATCATTCAGTATTAAACCTAATAACATTTCCTAGCTGATCAAAACTAACCATGTATAGAATGGGAAACTTGCACCACTAATATTGTACAAATGCAGAGATTCCTGAACTAATTAGTCAGACTACTCACTGGGGAAGCAGAATCTCTAATCTTGTCCTTACTGATAAAGGAGCAACTTGCATTAACCCTTGCATATTTTCATCATTTGTTAGACCTGATCATAAAGCCACCTCCTTTGAATAAAGGTGCCAGAAGTTCTGAAAGCTTGGGAAGGGCAAAGGAGGCATTTAAAGAGATAAAAATGGCAAATATTTACTTATTTATACATTGGTGACTACTACCATAAGAGAAGTAGACAACAGCGTCTGAAATATGTCCATGCCTATCAAAGTAAGCAGAATGACAGACAATAGTATTAATTTTGATTCTTCTGTCATTAGAAGAAAAAAGAAAACAATGATATGACCAGAGCCAGATCATGGTCAAATGGGCCCATCCACACACGCATGCGCACACACACACACACACACACACACACACACACACACACACACACACACGCACACACGCTCACACGCACACACACACACGCACACACACTCACACACTTGCGCGCGCGCACACACACACACACACACACACACACACACACACACACACACACACACACACACACACACACACACGCACGCACACACATGCACACACACACACACTCACAGACACACGCACACACATGCACACACATGCACACACACACACACACTCACAGACACACACACAAACACACGCACACACACACACGCACACGCACACACACACGCACACACACTCACACACACACACACACACACACACACACACACACACTCACAGACACACACACACACACACACACACACACACACACACACACACACACACACACACACACACACACAAAACAGCAGCCCCCACCCCTGCAGCCATTCCAGCATCCTGTTACTTGGCTATTTCTCCCCAGTTACCATAAATGTTGTTCAAACCTGTCAGTGTACATGCTGTATTCTTCTTTACTTCCACAATAATTACATATATTTGTATTTATTTTAAAGATTTTATTTCAAATTTTATAGTAGAAACACTGATAGACATTTGCTAAACAAATAAATATAGTCTTACAATGAAAACAGACTTAGAATGAGCAGTATACTTTTCTGTGCTTGCAGCTCACATTCATAGAAATGGCATTGAATCCCACATTCAAAGAAAATGCACCTGGCCAGTGGCAGATTAAGTATGCCTTTGGGCTGTTTTCAAGCATATTATCCTTGCACACATTTTTTGGACCATACAAACATGCATGTGTTCTTTGATTCACCTTCCTGATTGTGTTAAATCATATTATTTTTATAATACAGCACTATTTGTTAGAGTATGTTGTGAATCTGTAACTGAACATTTTTCCAGTAAACAATTAAACAAAATATATGAACCAATAGTGACAAAATTACCCATTTCAGAACATTAAACACATAAAATGCCACTCAAACTTCTGTCATTACAATCCATCAATATCAGCCAATAAGCAGAATCTCAGAAGATGTAAATATCATCTGAATAATGCCACATTAAACTAACTAACTAATGCAGAGGCTGCTACAGGCAAATAACTTTAAATACAGTGCCTGCTGCCCTTCAAGAACTAATTGCCTATGTTACATTCAAGTTCATAAGCTGTATTGCAATAGGGAATGTCTGGCAAACTGACAGCAAGATCATAGCTGCAAGGCATCTTATCCACAGGAGGTCACACTTAGGACTGCAGCACCCCTGTCCAACATTAAAGTGCACTGCAGTACCAGCAATCCATCTGCATGGCATGGACGTAGCACCCAAAGCCTTTTGGACCAAAGGCATGTATGCTTTTTGTTGTGCTACTAACACTGCTTTCAAATGCTATAGCACAAACACTGACTGCCATTTGCTAAACAAAATAAAACAGTTGCACGTTGAAAATAGACTTAGCATATGAAACAGCAAGCTTCTCTTTCCCTGAATCTCACAGTTTCTTGAAAATGCACTGAAATTCTTTTTTTTTTCTTAAAATATTTTATTATTTTTAAAACGGTTATGGGAAGTATTAAACTATTAAATACATTTTACTATTTAAATATGAGTACAAGTTTCAAATAAATAAAAATGACAAATAAACTATTTACAATATATACAAATTGCCCGATATCAGATTATAAGTAAGTGATACAAGCCGTGGATAAAAATTCAAATAACAATTAAAATAAACATATCTATGATGAAAATGTTTCAATGAGAGCTAATGCTTTCAACTAGGGATTATTCATAAGATTGCTAGGAAAATTCTGTTCTTCTTATTTGTTTCTTTAATAGCAGTGTCTTTCAAGGAGATAAGAAATTCTTCAAATTGTGGCTTCGAAGGTTTCTTCCAATTTCTTGTAATGCTTTTCCTAGCCAGAGGAAGAATTGTACAGCATAAGTAGAAAAAGTATTTTTTTTTGTCTTTTATTTCTAAAACATTGAATAAAACTAGCTGCTGTTAAGGTAAAATAATCAAACCATAAAGCTTTTACACAATCTTGAATCTTTTCCCAAAATTTACATAACATAGGACAATCATAAAATGTGACCAATTAGCAATACCGTATATTTTACATCTCCAGCATTCAGATTATTTTTTTTTCTAAATTTAGCAACTCTAGTAGGACTCAAAAAAGCTGCATGTATACATTTCCAGGTGAATATTCTCCAGTAAAATGCACTGATATTCATAATTCCTTGAAAATGCTCTGAACCTCACAGGTCCTTAAGCAGTCTAGTAGTTGGAGTAGAGGATTCAGGCTATTTCATAAAACCAACATACAGGGTTTGAGCCTCAGTAGGTTAGTTAGATAACTCCCCATCCTTAGCAAGGGCATTTTACATACCCACACCTGCACCTTGTTGCAAGTCAACCAAATGGAACATGTGGGTAACTTATAAATGGAATGGCTAACCAAGTTTAAATTCTATGTGCATCTCTTAAAGAAGAAGACACCATGTTAAAGAAATGTTTTAATTAAAAAGTAAATGTGGCAGCACTGCCCCCACTCAGCCATCAAGCCCTAGGCAACTTCCTAGGTTGCTTAGTGTTGGGTCCTTCTCTAGATATGACTGAGATAAATCCTCTTCATCAGGTTGAAAAAATATAAAATGTATATTTTTGTGAAACAAATAGGAAAAACAGAACATCCAAGTGTGTACAAGATACAACTGCTGGTACCTAGCAACAAAGGACTATTTGTCTTGAATAATTATTACAACAATTTCTTCAGAATACTATTATATCATAACCTTCATCTACAAAATGTGCTTAGATGTGGTACCAGCTATTAAGACACATACAATGTTGTCTTTTTATAAAGAAGTGTACTGCAAAGTAATCTAAACTGGAGGTGTTGGGGTGTGCAAGTCCAATGATAAAAAACAATGCATTGGCAGAGAAATAGTATAGGTCACTGTTCTACTTGCATCACTAAGCAAAAGTTCAATATAACACTCATAATAAAAGCAGGTATAAAGCATAATGTTGGACTGACAAGGCCACTGGAACCTGTTTTTGAAAGGTTATGTTTCTGCCTTCCTTTGAAATTTCATCATGAAACTTTTAGGTAACAACAACAAAGTGTGCAGGTATACAACACACCTCAAGTCTCAGGGCTCAGGTTTTCTTAATGCAGCAGACTTCTGTGTTTCACCCCATTGTTTTAGCTGCTGGAAGGTATGGCATTGTAGCCACAGCATACTGCAACTATTTTTTTTTTTGATGAAATATAGAGTTTTTCTTTAAATGTATTGACTACTCTGTAAAGAAGTATCTCAGAGCATTACTTTACTTAGTGTACTAAACAGAAGTTCACTGCAACACCCCCACTGAAAACAGAATACAATGCAAAGTGTCAGACTGGCAATAAAGGCACAGAAGCTCAAGCCAAAGGCTTTATATTTGTCTGCTTTTGAGATTATTACAACACCTTCTGAGTATAACATGGTATTTGGCTGCAAAATACATTTAGGACTATAATTTTAACTACAGACCATCCACTGCAGCATAGCTCTAGCTTCCAGTAAGAACATGACATTGTAACCACATCTACAATTAAAACACATTTTTTTCTAGAAAATATATAGTATTTTTATTCTGAGATACTGCAAACTTAATACAAATAGATTGTGGACATTAGTTTCACTCAGCCTTTTCTGCAGAGGTCAAACAGTCCTCAGCTGAAAACAAAACAATGTACAAAAGCCCTCTGAAACTCTGACTTTACTATCAGTATCAAAGTATCTGGCTTCACTACCTGCATCTAAGAAGCTATATGTCAGATGCCTGAAGACAGCACAGAATAAAAATAGGAAACTTAAAAAAAAGATGCAAACTCATGCAAACTACAAACATCTCTGAACCAGTACACTTCTCCGTTCCAGCAAAGCCTGATAACCCATTCTATCTAAAACCTGAATCGACAAACTTCATCAAAAATCTTCTCCACAAACTGAAACCATGTTCTTCATCTCCAGATAACCTACCTCCAGTCTTTCTAAAATCTGCTGTCAATTCCATAGATTACCCTATTTCAATCCTTATAAACTGCTCTATAAGTGAATCCACTGTCACCTCTCTGTGGAGACAATTCTACACTAAATCTTAGATTATCTCCAACAAAAAAACTACTTTCTCCTACACAACATGGCTTTCATCCATATCACAGTACCTCCACAGCCCTTATTGCCTTTACAGACTCTATAGCCCAATGCAAGTGATACTAACAAGCTGGTTTCCTTTCTCTTTCTTGATCTTTCTAAAGCTTTTGATACTGTTTCTCACCCAATACTTCTCTCTAAACTTTCCAACCTCACTCTTTCCTCATCTACGGTCTCCTGGTTTCAAAGTTACCTTTCCAACAGGCACCAAGCTGTTAAATGGCATTCCTCTCTCTCCCCATTTCTGCCAGTTAAAATGGGTGTCCCTCAAGATTAGTACTTGGGCCTTTGCTTTTTAACATTTTTATAAATCAACTTTATACCTCCTGTCCACATTCATCCCTTATGCAGTATGCAGATGACTCCACAGTCATTATTACTGCTGATACACTCTCAGACCTTCATAACGTCACTCAAAAGTCCTTCAACCACATTGAAAACAAGCTCACTAAAAATCAACCCATCTTGAACACAAACAAAATTAACATACTACTTTTCCTCCCCAGAACACTATTCTACCTCAAAGCCATATTTACCATAACATCTGTCAATAACACAACCATTAAAGTGGAATCCCATACTAAGGTTCTAGGTGATATTATAGACGACTGACTTAAATTTGACCTTCACGTGTTCCAATGCACCAAGAAAACCCATCAAAAACTTGGCCTATTGTATAGAAATGAAATATTTCTATCAAATGGATTCAGACTGACTCTTGCTCATGCTTATCTCCTACCTAATCTCTTCTATGTGCACAAATTTTAACCAACCTACAATCCAATTTTCTCTCGAAACTTGAAATTACTTATAACAAAATTGCCAGATTCATTACACTCCTTCCACCAAAATCTCGTCTTACTCTCAAAACTCTCAATTGGTTAGAATTCCGTCACCAATTATTACTCTCCCAACTCATTATCATCCACTCCATAGTTCACAAACCCCTCTACTGCTCCAGCATCTCATATTTAGTCTCCTCCTATTCACCACCAAGAACTCTCAGGAACTCTGATCAATTTTACCTTGATATATACAAGCCCAAAACATCTTCAGGCAAAAAAACTTTATCGTTACCTACCTGCCCTTTCTTGGAATAAGATTCCCCCCATCCCTTAGAAAAATAAACCAGTATCATGGATTTAAGAGTGCCTTAAAAATCACCTTAATGCTACTTGGACCTGCCCTGGCATAAAACCTCCCTGATTAGCAAACCCATCTCTCCTCTCCTTCTCTCCTTCCCTTACCCTCCTACCCACAACATCCCCTTGTATTTCTTTCTTAACCCCCCCCCCTTCCTTCTTTGGCCAGAATCCCTCCTCATTTTGTGCCTCTGTCCTCTTTACCCTTTCCTTAATACCTCTGTTCTTTTTCCCCTCCTTAATGAATGCCCCTTTATCCCTACCTTTCTCTCCTCTTAAACGTTACTATTCTCTAACAGTCCCTCCCTCTATTTTACTTCTAGACATTAATTACTTTCAGACAGTATGATACAAATTTGTCCCTTACTGTTCTATCATCTCCATTATCCTACTTGCCTACATACAAGCGGTACTTCTACATATATATATTATTTATTTATTTATTGACATTTGGTAACTGGGAAAGTCCACTGGGTCAGAAACCCATTTTCAGTGGAGGCCCAGGGAGAAAAGCTCCAAGAAAAGTTACAAAAAAAAATTACATAATGTAAACAGTTATATACAGAGCATAAGGAATTACATTTGCAATTACAATTTCACATCAGTCATCAATTCAGGTAAACTTCATACATATCATTAAGTATTTACAGAGGTTTAAGGTCTCTACAGTTTGGAAACTATAATCATATACAGGCATATGTAAACTCGTTTCACATCTTCAGACACTATTTTTCTATAAAGCTGCTGCAAAAGCAGAAATAGATGGCATGTAGAAACATAGAATCTAGAGGTGTAGAAAAAAGCAAATGGAAAAAAAAAAAGAAATATGGACAAAAAGCCAAGGTATGTGAGTTAAAAGACATTATTTGATATCCTGACAACTGACAATAGGTCAGCATGTCTGTTTTGTGTTGTATTTATTCAATATTGTATTATTGGCTTTAATTGTGACTTTTTTTACTATTTTTAACTTATATTCATTTTATATTGTATTATTGGTTTTAATTGTATTTCTTTTAGTATTGTTAAGTTGCTCTTTTTTAAGTGAAGCTTTTATCCCCGGGCCTCCGCTGAAAAGGGGCTATGGCTCAGTCAGACTATCCTGGTCAACAAATGTCTAATAAATAAAGATACTTTGGCACAAAACATAAACATGCTGTTCCAGTGGACCCTACACTTTTAAAAGGTTATACTACCTCTGACTGTAAAGGAATCACATAAATAAAATATTCATAGATTTTTTCACAGATCGTGACTCCCAACAAGCCATACCAACAATCATTCAGAAATGATCCTGAACATATTTGTTTTCATAAATCACCTGCCCCTAACTTTGTGTGCAGAGGTCAAATGCTTACCAGGTGGAAACAAAGCATAGGCCAGACTGTGACTAAACAAGCCCTCTGAAACAGTGATTTTGCTAGATTTGTAAGAGGCTGTATGCTAATCCCTTGAATACAGTTCACATTAAAAAAATCAAGGATTTGTAATCAGGCACTCTGGTATAAATCACAAACGTGCTGCCCAGGGGATTGTGCCCCTTCTGTAAGGGTACATTACTTTTGACTGTAAAGGAATCACAAAAAATGTAATGGTCATATTGCTTTCAGACAGATACTGTCACCCTCTCAAAAAAATCATATCAGTAATCACCCAGACATGATCCTACAACAACCATTTGACTTCATACATTAGCTGCCCCTGACCTTTTCATCCAGAGGTCAAACAGCACCCAGGTGGACACCAAGCATAATGCCGACTACGTTAATGAAACCCCACTGAAAAACTAGATTTACCAGCTGTATTTAAGAGGCCATATGCCACTTCCACAAAGAAATTTCACAATATAAAAATCAGTAACTTCTAATAAAGTATTCTGTATGAAGCACACACTATCCAATGGAATGTCCAGCTTCTGTACCTTTGACTACAAAGGAATGCAGCATCATCCTGTGGTTCCCTACCCAGTGCCTCCATGTATCACTCTGTCTGCCAGCCACCTCCTTAACCCACAAGACTTCCACCAATAGGACTGGAACCAATGTGGATCTTTAGGGTGTCCCACTGGTCTGTCTTTCCATATCAGCATGTAAGGTTTTTACATATGACACCCTCATTCTCTGTTCCCATGGTATATCCAAGAAGTGGGTGTGCAAACGAGATGTGTGGCATTTTTTTCCATCTCAGAAGAAGCTCAGTCATGTTGCCACCATATCCCCCTTTGGACCAAGACTCCCTATAGCAATATCCCCAGCCACCACCGGAATTGTTGCAGGAGACACCCAGAAATGCCCTCTCACCAGAGCTGGTAAAACCCTACCCACCTTGTTGCTCCATCAGTCACTGAGCTGCTACATGAATGAAAGTGTTCTGGACTGTAATCAGGGCTTTATCCCTCTGTACCAAAGGAGTGGTGCCATGTGTCACTTTGACAGATCCTGTGCCCCTAAAAAGCAATATCAATAATCAATCAGATGTGATCCTTAACTACCAGTTGCTTTCATAAATCACATTTCACAGCCT
>NC_056726.1:1907733889-1907756389 GCF_019279795.1 Protopterus annectens
GGTATATGCAATGCTTTGGAAATGTATGTGTACCCTTCTCTGGGCTGATACCTTTCAAAAATGAGATCCCTTTGCTGCTTTGTAAGCTGTATGTGTCCTATGGCTGTTGCTGTAGCAGGCAACTGAATAAATTTAGGATGATCCTTTTAGGACAGCTGACCGTTATTTGCTGTTAATCAAAGAGTCTCTGTAATTGATGGCAGGTGTGTACCCAAGAAGATGTAATGCTGTAATAATATCAAAATCTGCTTCAGCACTGTATTAGCTTCAGCCTGTGCACATGTATACATCTAGATTCTTATACGTTTTGTATGTGTCATAATTGTTGCCCTACCAGATGTGTTTGTTTTACAATTGAATTATACAGGTTATAGGTCACATGAAAGGTTGGAAGGGTTTGGAAATGTCTTATCGTGGTCTCATTTTTGTATTTTACAAATACCTGGCATTCTAACAGGTGTGTGTACGCCATTTATATGCACTGTATAACACCAATTTATAAAATATGTCCCTAGTTTTGGGACTTCATCCCCACATTTTGTCAGTCTTTGTCCAGATTTCCTGCAATGACAGGTTGTGAGGTATGCTACAGATATGTGACATCTCCTGCAAATAGGCCCCTGTGATGACCACTGTGATTCAATGCAGTTAACCCCACCACAAGTGAACATGCAAATATTGCAAAACAGCTAAGAGTAACAGTTGTGTGCATGGTCACATGCATGACCGTAACATTCCTGAGGTACTGGTGAGCCACAACAGGAAAATTCCATACTCACCAGCTTCAGGCTGCTGTCCCACATGCAGACCAGAGGAACCTATGTAGTTGTGGGGGAGAGGTATTGTCAGCAGACTCACATCTGGCATTGGTACAAGATGAATGCTACGTGTCTGCACAGGTACACTGTGAGCTATGATAGTACACAATTTTCTGTCCCTCTCCATAGATGTGCACTTGTGTGCATTACTAAACCCCACCCACAAATTCAGTTTGAAGTGACATATGCATCTAGATACTCTATTGAAGACAGTATGACTGCTACATGCTTAAATTGAGGTGCACTGTGGCCTTACCTGGAAGCTCCTCACCTGTTGCCTGGGTGTCACCCACCTCAATGACTGGTGTTTTATGTGTTAGTTGTTGTGTGGGAGCTGCCAACAAGGTTGGCAAGGAGCTCCTCCATTGGTGTAAGTGGGGCCTGTGTAGCAGGAACCCCACCTGTGGTGGAACGGTCCCTGGCCACGGCAGCAGCCCTTTGCTGGGCATGACGTATCAGGTCATTTGCCAGTGTCTGACCTGATCATATGTTCATCCATGGTGGACCAAGGTGTTCACTCTGGGGAGAAGGTCATCCCACAGGGCAGTCCGCTCCTACAGATTTTGTCGGCCCAGGCTGAACATCAATGCATACTGCCATAGTATTGCCTCTCTAATGGCTGCATTTTTCTTGACTTTGATTAGGCAGTATGCTCCTGCTCCCTAATGATGAGAGGAAGAGTGCAGGTGCTGTGTATATCCACCTACACTGATGGTGAGCCAGGGGGCTGATGTTTGCCCTAAACCTGTCTGTAGCAGGTTGCCTATAGCTATGGTGTGTGTGTATGTGGTGTGATTAACCACCATTGTAGGGTGGGTTGTGTTGTCGCCTCTAAGATTGCAGACATATGTGAAGATGGCCTTGCGATTGCCTTTGGTGGATGTGTCCAATTATTAATCATAGTTAGCCTTACAGTAATCTATGTAGGACCGTATATGCTCATTCAGAAAAAGGTTGACTCACTGCCAAGTTTTTTCCTGCTCCTAGTCTGACCTGTACAGCTGACACAGTGACCAGTTATGTGGTTTGTGTATTGCTGCTGTCCTGAAAATGGGATTACTCTACTTTGGTAGAGACAGGTTTTACAGATAAGGTATTGCTGAGTCCATACAGCTATGTCAGTGGTCATATGGCTGTTTGTAGTAGGCATGGACACAAGGTCATAACATGGTTGGACAACTCTGAAATTTCAACCTGGTAATCATGCTTATTCTAGTACACATGTCTGTGTCAGGGCAATGCAACAACCAGTAACTGTAGAAATCTAACTCTGTTGGATGCACAAAAACTGAGATTACACACGTGTATAACATGTACAGCTTATTTACCTGACATTTTGCATCCCATGCCTGTTGTTATGAGGCACCCAGGTACACCTACTCATACATAGATGTGCACGGGTAATACCTGATATACATTTCTGTTCTATGTCAGTATGGGACACTGCATTTATACTCTTGCTGCTCAGTCATTCCTGTCAACCTGTTAGAGCAGGACATCTGGAGGATGCCACACATATATGGGGGGCAATGGGCCAAAACTAGTGACAGCTGGGAGGGTGGCCTAATGGTTAAGGTGTTTGCCTTACAAACACAAGGTGCAGGGTTTGAGTCTCACAAGGGGTACTTGGCTAAACTTAAAATGGCTCACAAGGGCAATTAGCTTAGCACTAACCTATGAACTCAATTAGACATCCTTTGTTATGGGCATTCTCAAGTTACAGAAACCAGACAATAGTAACTTTCATTAAGGGTTGGGAGGGTGGCCTAATGGTTAAGGTGTTTGTCTTACAAACACAAGGTGCAGGGTTTGAGTCTCACAAGAGATAATTGGCTAGGCTTAAAAATAGCTCACAAGGGCAACTAGCTTAGTACTAACCTATGAACTTTCTTAATATTGCTGTAACACACTTAAGTCATTTGACAGCACAGTAGCCTTTGCATTCACAGAATACCCTGGAGGATGTCTGACACTCATATGGCAGGAAGAGAGGAGAAACACTAGGAGTGTGGTAATGAAGGTAGGAACTTTTAATGTTGGGAGTATGACTAGTATGGGGATAGAGCTAGCTGATATGATGGACAGAAGGAACATTGATATATTGTGTGAGCAAGAGACCAGATGGAAGGGGCGTAAGGCTACGTATATCAAAGTTGCGTCCAAATAGTTCTATCATAGTGTGGATGGGAGGAGAAATGATGTAGGGGTTATCCTGAAGAAGCAGTATGGAAAAGGTGTTTTTTGAGGTGAAAAGAGTGCCGGATAGAGTGATGTTAATGAAGCTGGACATTGATGGTGTAATGATGACTGTTGTTGGTGCATATGCTCTGCTAGTTGCGTGTGCAAATGGATGAGACAGAAAAATCTTTGATTGAGTTGAATGAAGTGGTGATGACTGTACCAAATGTGACAGAGTGGTGACTGGAGCAGCTTTCAATGGGCATGTTGGTGAAAGGAACAGAGGGGATGTGGAAGTGATGGGTAGGTGTGGTGTTAAGCAAAGGAATGCAGAAGGTGAAATGGTGGTGGAGTTTGCAAAAAGGATGGACATGGCAGTGGCAAATACATATTTTAACAAGACAGAGAAGCATAGGGTGACATTCAAAAATGGAGGGAGATGCACACAAGTGGATTATCTCTTATGCAGGAGGGCATGTTTGAAGGAGACTGGAGACTGTAAATTGGTGACAGGTGAAAGTTTAGTTAGACAGCATGGAATGTTGGTCTGTGGGATGTCATTGTCGATCAAGAGGATGAGGAGAAGTGTGAGGGCAGCACCCAGGATCAAATGGTGGAAACTGAAAAATGATGATTGTTAGATTGAGTTCAGGGAAGAGTTAAGACAGGCAGTGGGTGGCAGTGAAGAGGGAGGATTAGCATAAATGGGTTGGAGGATTAGCATAATGGTCAAGGTGTTAACCTTACAGACAAAAGGTACAGAGTTTGAATCTTGCCTGGGGTGCATGACTAGGCCTTGAAAGGCTCCTGCTGTCATTAGCCAAGTACTTACTTGAATATCTGGGTAACTACAGCACAGCTAGTAAGAGAGATGACTAGAAATGTGCTTGGTGTGACATCTGGACAGAGGAAGGAGGACAAGGGGACCTGGTGTTGGAATGAGGAAGTACAGGGGAGTAAACAGAGAAAGAGGTTGGCGAAGAAGAAGTGGGATTGTCAGATAGGTGAAGAATGTAACAGGAGTATAAGGAGATGGAGTGCATTGCAAAGAGAGAGGTGGCAAAGGCTAAGGATGAGGCGTATGAAGGGTTGTATGAAAGGTTGGATACTAAGAATGGAGAATAGGACCCATACCAATTGGCTAGACAGGGGACTGAGCTAGGAAGGATGTGCAGCAGATAAGGGTGATAAAGGATAATGAGGGAAACATACTGACCCGCAAGGAGAGTGTGTTGAGCAGATTGAAAGAGTACTTTGAGGGGCTATTAAATGAAGAGAATGGGAGAGAGAGTAGGTTGGATGATGTGGGTATGGTGAATCAGGAAGTGCAACAGATTAGCAAAGAGGAAGTAAGGATAGCTATGAAGAGGATTAAAAATGGAAAGACTGTTGGTCCAGATGACATACCAGTGGAAGCATGGATGTGTTTATGAGAAATGACAGTGGTCTTTTTAACCACATTGTTTAATGTAAACCTGGAAAGTGAGAGGATGCATGAGGGGTGGAGAAAAAGTATTTGATTAACGATGGTAAGAATAAGGGTGATGTGCGGAGCTGTAGTAACTACAGAGGTATAACACTGATCAGTCACAGGATGAAGTTATGGGAAAGAGTAGTGGAAGCTATATTAAGAAGGGAGGTGAGGATTAGTGATCAGCAGTATGGTTTCCTGCTAGGAAAGAGCAGTACAGATGTGATCTTTGCTCAGAGAGTGTTGATGGAGAAGTACAGAGAAGGTCGGAAGGAGTTGTGTTGTGTCTTTGTGGACTTAGAAAAAGCATATGACAGGGTGCCTAGAGTGTTGTATTGTATGACGAAGTCAGGAGTGGTGGAGGAATCTGTAAGAGTGCTACAGGATATGTACAAGGGTAGTGTGACAGCAGTGAGTTCTGCAGTGGGAGTGACAGATGCATTTATGGTGGAGGTGGGATTACATAAGGGTTCAGCTCTGAGCCCTTTTGTATTTGCAGTGATGATGGACAAATTGACAGACAAGATCAGACAGGAGTCCCCGTTGACTGTGATATTTGCACATGACATTGTGATCTGTAGTGAGAGTAGGGAAC
Organism: Protopterus annectens; assembly: GCF_019279795.1. Classification (NCBI taxonomy): domain Eukaryota; kingdom Metazoa; phylum Chordata; order Ceratodontiformes; family Protopteridae; genus Protopterus; species Protopterus annectens. The sequence continues at coordinate 1,907,738,952 of NC_056726.1, forward strand.
AGGTTGAGGTGACCCTGGAGAGGTGGAGATATGCTCTAGAGAGGGGAGGAATGATGGTCAGCAGGACTACGACAGAATATATGTGTGTGAATGGGAGGGAGGATAAAAGAATGGTGAGGATGTAGGGAGTAGAGTTTGCAAATGTGGGATCAACAGTTCAGAGTAATGACGCATGTGGAGAGAGGTGAAGAAGACACAACAGGCAGGATGGGGTGGGTGGAGAATAGTGTAAGGAGTGATTTGTGACAGACGAGTACCATTAAGAGTGAGAGGGAAGGTCTACAAGATGGTAGTGAGACCAGCTATGTTATATGGGTTGGAGACAGTGGCACTGACAAAAACCTGGAGAGGTGGAGATATGCTATAGAGAGGGGAGGAATGATGGTCAGCAGGACTAAGACAGAATATATGTGTGTGAATGGGAGGGAGGATAAAAGAATGGTGAGGATGTAGGGAGTAGAGTTTGCAAATGTGGGATCAACAGTTCAGAGTAATGACGCATGTGGAGAGAGGTGAAGAAGACACAACAGGCAGGATGGGGTGGGTGGAGAATAGTGTAAGGAGTGATTTGTGACAGACGAGTACCATTAAGAGTGAGAGGGAAGGTCTACAAGATGGTAGTGAGACCAGCTATGTTATATGGGTTGGAGACAGTGGCACTGACAAAAAGGCAGGAGTCAGAGCTGGACGTGGCAGAGTTAAAGATGTTAAGATTTGCAATGAGTGTGATGAGGGTGGACAGGATTAGGAAAATGTATTTTAGAGGGTTTTCCGAGTTTGAACGATTTGGAGACCAAGCCAGAAAGTAGCGGGATTATGTTGGTTTGGACATGTGCTGACGAAAGATGCTGAATATATTGGGAAAAGAATGATAAGTATGAAGCTGCCAGGTAGAGGAAAGGAGGAAGGCCTAAGATAAGGTGCATGGATGTGGTGATAGAGAATATGCAGGTGGTTGGTGTGACAGAGCAAGATGCAGAGGACAGGAGGAAATGGAGACAGATGATCCGCTGTGGTGACCCCTAATGGGAACAGCCAAAAGAAAGAGAAGGAGATGTTGTAATGTCAGTCTTCGCAGGTTGCCAATGATTTAACAGACAAAACACAACTCTATGAGTAAATGACTACAAATATGAGGCACACATATGGACAGTGTGCATAACACTGGACAGTTGAATGGTATGGGCTCAGTATATCACATGCAGTTCAACACACACACATCTGCAACAGTGTTTCACAATGCAAATACCCTGTATAAATCTCTCACATTTCTATGACAGACGTGTATATCATAGTTGTATTCACAATTAACTTATGGATATCTATGACATCCCAGTAGCTGGCCTAGCAGTGTCACAAAGTCAGTATTGTTCAACACAAACTCCAGTAGTAGTCATATGTGAGCCATCCTTTCCTGGGGTGACTCAGTGGCCTGAGCTGTGATCTATGTCACTGCAGCCAGACCCAGTTGATATGACCATAGGTTCTTATCAGCAATATATCAGTACAGCAAGTCTTGTTGAGATATATTTGTTGTACTTCCTATTTCCCATTATTACATACCCTCTACTTCATTCTGTTACATGCTTACTTGTTTGACATACCTTTTTTCCAAATATGGTTAGTTTTATTCTACTATGTGTAGCTTGTTTCTTGCTCTGTTTGTCTCTCTCTCTCTGTATCCCAGATGTAGGGTATACATCTGTTTACATAGGCAGCAGCTTGCCTTTTGCAGGTAATGCTTATGAGCAGCTGATGACCCGTGCACCAGTCGGTGTCCCCCACTTGCTAAATGCATACAGAATAGCTGTGGCATTATTCCTGTAGCCAATGGCATGGCAACACACTCTTATAATTGACTACGTCATGTTGGCATTGCCCCTTTTCCTTGCCTGTGAGGAGGACTTCATGGAAGTGTTTGAACAGCAGCATCACAGAGGGTAGTTAGAAATACCTCTTACAATGAAAACTCTGGAGACGGCCCAACAAACTGGGGGGAGTGTTCCAGATATAAGGACAAAATGAAAGTATTGCTGTTATACAGTTGAATTAATGCTAGTTTAACAGGGTTTGTGTGGACGTGGTTTTCTGCCTGATTTTAAATCTGACAGTTGCTATGTGTTGACACTCTCAGCTACAGGGCTATCCACAGAAAGGCCAGATTTTGGACTCACACATTTAGTGTGTTCTTCAGACATTTTTTGTCTTTGGAAAATCAGTAGCATACTGTGGGGATTGCAATCAGTGAATGATATCATCCATTTGTGTTTCTGATTTCATATCCCTCAGAAAAGATATGTTACAACAAACTCTGTTACACCAGCAACTGTCTCAGTTTATAACAGCAATATTTCACATATTCCCATGTTTTTGGGTCTCTGTCCCAAAAGTATGTCAGACTTTGTCCAGATGTCATGCAGTAAGAGGGTGATAGGTAGGGCATATCATTATTTAGTGCTTTCATTCCTGCTACCATCCCAGTGATGTATCAGACTGTCAGACATGTTATGTGTAAGAGGCCTTATATATGAGGACAAAGCCTGGACATTCAGTGGGACTATGAGCAGTTCAGAGGTCTGTGAATTTCTGGTGATTGTTGACAGACTGTCAGGATTGTGTAGCAGTGCAGTGTGTGAATGTTATTTGGCCTGTGTAGGGAGGGGGGTGGATGTGTGTGTTATGGCTCCTTTTCTATCTGCCTGTGCATGCTGTTTCTGTTTCTGGTGGGCTATCAGCTGTATATGTTTCTAGGGGGAGACTGAGACATGTCCCATTCCATGGTCAGGCGTCATACAACACTGTGAATTGGGCCAGTATATGTAGGGTAGTGTGAGTGGCAAACATGTTGAGATATTTTTGTTCACACAGTACTTATACTGTACTATTCCTTTGGCTCACTGGTATGTCACTGTGACTGTGGTTGAATTGTATGTGGGTATGCACTTTCACACTGGTATCTGTTTTTCAGTGCTGTTACATCCCTGAAGTTCCTGATATATTTGCCAATACATGTGTAATTCCCCATAGATGATTTGGGTTAGTGTTGTGTCAGTCTGACTGTAGTTTGGACAGTGCTTGGTGACATGCGTAGCAGCTGAGTGTAGTATCCCTAATGTGATGTTGTGTTCAGATATTTGTAGGATGTACTGTTTCCTGACCCCCATAAGTGTTGTGTATTTCTGACACATCAGTGGGATTATGTGAGGATTTCAGTCACTAACTAGTTAGAAATAATTGAGTGTTGGACTTGTGCTGTTTCAGTCAATATATGTTAAGACACACATAAGGGAGTTACTGCAGCAACTGTGTCAACTTATCTACTCCAGTATTTCAGATAAGTTCCTCTTTTCATGCCCCACCCCTTTGTCAGGCGATTCATTGCACTAAAGGCTTCTGAGCCTACCTCTCGGCTGTCCTGATTGTTGCAGTATGTCCAGGTTTATTGCTCATATTTCTGTTCTGTTCCATAGATTCATTATTGTTATATTCCTAGTAAACCACTGTGAAGATCTGAGGATTTCTGACTGTAAATGATGACATACATTTCAGTTTCAGAACTCACATCCTTCAGAACATGTATGCTGAAACAAACCCTGTCACTCTGGCAACATTCTGCATTTATGAGAGCTTCTTCTTCTTCTTTCGGCTTTTCCCGGTTATGGGTTGCCACAGCTCATAATTGGCAGTGGAGTTTTATGGTGCCGAGTTGCCAGCCCGGCGCCCAACCTTCCACAGAAGGCACACACACACGCACTCAGACCTAGGGCCAATTTAGAGAGTCCAATCCACCTACAGCATGTCTGGGATGTGGGAGGAAACTGGAGCACCTGGAGGAAGCCCACGTGACCACAGGGAGGACATGCAGACTCCGCACAGAAGGCACCCCAGCCAAGGATCGAACCGGCGAACCTCTTGCTGTGAGGCGGCAACTCTAACCGCTGCACCACCATGGCCGCCCTATTCTGCATTTATGAGAGCAATATTTAAAACATCCTCCAGATTTACTAATCTTCCATGCAGGACTAGCTGAGTCCTACATGGAAGTGGCCGTTTAGGAGCAGGATGGCAGTGCGCCATGCATATTAATGAGGTGTGCTGCCTGAGCTCCTAATCTTACCCAGAGCGTGTAAGAGTGCAGGGGGCATTTCTGAGAGCAGAGATCTCAGAATATACATGTCCCCACAATGAAGAACTGCAAAAAGGGCTAACAAATGAGCGAGACCGCTCATAGGTCCGCATATCCCCACCAACATTCCCCTTTGTGTACAACAGCAAATAATTACAATACAATGAAAAAACTTTTTTTATTTTAAAATCCAATTAAAGCTAACCGTAGGTGCACGGGTGTGCCCATCACTTAGCTAAGGTTAATGCAGCTTAAATGGCTGAAGAGGATAACAAGGAAGATATATGCAAATGCAGCAGCATAGCAATAGTGTAGTGGACAGCGCATTAGCTGTATGAGCAGGCATTCCCGATTTGAGTCCCACTGCAACACATTCCATTTTCCATGGCAAAGCACATTATGACCAATATTTATGTTGCATAACCCACTAAATAACATATATTTGTGAAGTGGAGTACTGCATTAAATGCACATTTGAGGTGTCAATGTCATAATGAATAAAGCACTAGTAAGCAAGTTTAAGCACCAATAAGCAGTAGTAAGCATATGTAAGCACTAATAAGCGGGTTTAAGCCTGTTTTCATGGGAGTAAGCAATGTGCACACAGGTTAAGCAATTTAGAAGCTATCTGTAAGCATCATTAACCAGAGGTTAGTAGTGCTTACCCTCACGCAAACCCACTTACAACTGCTCAAAAGTGCCTTAATCACTCTGTATCCAATGGCCCTTGTTCTGCCCAGCAACAAATTAAACAGCCTTGCAGGTCTTGAACCCAGGACCCAACACACTATAGTCAAAGTAGGTAACGACCAAGCCACCACAGCAGTACAGAAGAATTAGGTATCAGCAAACAAGCCCTCACTATAGTGAAATCAAACTGAACCTGTGAAAGGAATCAGTATACAGTCATATGTTCCATAACACAATACATAACATAAATATGTGAACTGGAGTACAGCAGTAAGCCCAGAAGTGAGGTGTAATTGTAATAGAGTGTTGAAGTCCCCATTAAAACACAAGGACCCCATACAGTGTATGTACACATGAATCATGGATACCAGGCATACATATAAGATGTAATGAGTAATAAATCAATGCCAAAAAGAAAATATAATGTAAAGTATAATGTAAGCAATGCTAACCATTGCACAGGCCAACTTAGGAGGTGTAAGCAATGTGTAGGTCAGCTAACTCAATGTGCCCAGTGTTATATCCCTTTAAATAATGCCAACCTTAGGTAAGCAGGTTTGCCCATAGCTTAGCCTTATCAAAACCAGCCAATCACGAAAAAGCAAGGGAAATTAGCCCTACTTAAACCCAACAGGTGGGAATACATCTCATAACTGGTTGTAGCTTCCCTTGCAGGCACCATGTCAGGAAGGGGAGGTGGTCTGCACTTTCGGGCGCAGCACTTGTGCATCCAGGAGTCCAGAGTCATGGCAGGACTCCTTGTCAAAGACCATGAGCAGAGACTGATGCAGGTCCATTACCAGGGTTCCCAATATAAGGCAGAAGCCTGGGACCATCTCAACTGTGACCTCATCAGTGCTACTGGCATACCCTGAACTGGTGAGCAGGTCAGACATCACAATGCCGACCTGAAGCAGCGTAAGGGGGGACCTCTTGGAGCAGTGGATCCAAGAGGCTAGAATGGCAGGGGATGTCCCAGCTGTGTGTAAGTATCACCCCACTATATGTGTAATAATTGCCAGCTCATGTATATCGATAGGTATGTCTAAATATTCCTCTTATGTCCTGCACAGCTGCAATCGAGCGGGCCACAAACCAGGAGGCCCATGGAAGTCGCCTTGAGAGGTTGCGACTTGAGGCAGGTCAGTAATACTCTTGCATGTACTGTCATAGGAAATAAATCTAAAAGTATTAGTAAATAAATTGCCTGTATAAAACCTGTACTGATTAAGGCAAGTACTGCATACACCAGAGAATATGGCAAGAAGAGACTCATATAGTATGTATGTAAATAAAAGTGTAATAGCCTGACAATAAAGGTCTAACTGCAGGACTGCATGTATATACTCTGGTATCATGCATTCATGTAATAGTGCTGTTGTATTAAGCAATGTTACCCGCACCGTGCACCATAAATAAAATGTGAAGGAATGCCTTCTTGCGAAATCCCCAGAGGACACATAGAAAACAGGGAAAAAGCAGACAACAAAACCCAAATAGCACATGCAAATGAGATGTGAACTGTTGTATTTTTAGCACACACAGCCATGGTTCAAAATCTGCCAGTGGTTGTAGTCTGCATACAGAACCATATCCCACAACTGTACAGATATGTGCAGAATGTCCAGCAAAGTGGTCATACCTGTTGCCTGTCAATGTGTCCCCCAGGGAAAGCAGTAGGATGATCCCAGACGTATAGGCAGCAAACAGGAAATACAACTGATTGACACACATCTATGAGAACAAAGCTGGCACACTAGGAACTCCCCAAAACCTTATGAGACTAAGAAGCCATGTATACCCCATTTACACCCCCATCTTGTCAAGCTGTGGCCAGAGTGTGTGCAGTAACAAAGTGAGATGTATGTGCATAATAGTAATGTGGAATCTGGTACTGTGTGTGGCAACATTCAGTTAGTGCAACAAACATTTCTTCCACAGGTCTGTCAGATACCAACACTGTGCCCAGACATACAAGAATGATACCCTGTACTGGTGCTGTGTACATTGGAATTGTAGGGCATTGTGACTGATGCAGTTGCTCTGAATAATGAGGTATTACTCATCGCTGTCTCCCACACTGTCTTACAAAATATAGCTGTCTAGGAAATCTGTATAAGACTGTTGTAATACAAGGTCAGAATGCAAAAGCACAGGAGAATTATAAGACAGAAAGCAGATAGAAGATATACAGCAATATCTGTATAGCACACACAACTCTGATGGACAGTGTTTAAGTTGTAGCAGACACAGCCATGGTCTGAATCCTGGGAGTGGAAGTAGGTTTCATACAGAATCATACCCCACAACTGTACAGATGAGACCAGAATGTACAGTATATGGGCCCATATCAGCTGCATGTCCCCCTGTCCCCCTGGTAAGTCTGTGGGATCATCCCAGATGTTTAGCCAGCAAACAGGGAATACAAGTGATTATCCAACATCTATGTGCACAAACCAGTCAATGTAGCAACTCCCGACACTGTTAGGAGAGTAATAAGCCAAGTATGTCCTATCTACACCCTCATGTTGTCAAGCTGTGACCAGAGTGTTTACAGTAACAGAGTGAGATGTATGTGCACAATACTAATGTATAATCTTGAACTTTGTGTGGCAACATTCAGGTAGTGCTAACAAACATTGCTCCCACAGGTACATCAGATACTAACACTGTGCTGAGAAATAAAAAACATTATACCCTGTACTGGTACTGTTTACTCTGGTATTGTAGGGAATTGTGAGTGTTGCAGTTTCTCTGAATAATAAAGTATCACTGATCACTGTCACCCACACTGTGCTACATAATATAACTGTGTAGGAAAGCATGTATATGTGTGTGTCAAGTCACTAAAGGTTGAAGAGGGAAATATTCTAGATATGTCCCAGTACATCTGCATGTGGTCAACACATGGCCATAGTCTGTGCAGAAGGAGTTGGATAGCTATGTGCACAACATCAACCTGGAATCTGGGAGTATGTGTAGAAATAGTTACTGTTAACATACATTCCCTCCACAGGTATACCAGGTAAGAGGTGTATACTGCAGGTAAAACCAGTTCATGTATAACGATGATGACAGCCATATCACTGTCCAAACTAAGGCTATAGGGTAGTGTAGTAAGACATGTAAGGTATAGATAAAAGCAGTGACTAGGAAAGTAATGTGGACTACAGGAATATATTAGTTGTTAATTGACATCTTTCTCTCCCCCCACCATATCTCCAACAATAAACAACATATCCACCCCAACCAGTATGTAATGACTCCAATGTTCTGATAATGCCATATTGTTTGATAAATATTTTAATTGTTCCCATGCATGTGCTATATTGAATTATTCCAACATTAGTGGCATGGTGCCATCAATGTACCTGCATGCTGTTCATAATACCACTATGGTCCCATATATGCATGTGTTCTGTTTGCTATGCAACTGTTCCGTATCTGCTGTCTGGGTTAATGGGAATATCTATGCATGCTGTTATACCTAACCCCAGAATGTGTTGACAATTACTAACCCACATATGATGATAAACTCTAAACACTATAGCACATTTGGGAAGGCCTGTCCCAGCGGACCCACCTGTCCCAGCTCAGCTGGCTGTGGCACCGACACCAGCATGTCTGGGGCCTAACCCTGGGCCTCCCTGTCCGTTGATCCTGTACCACACTCGGGTGGAACCACCTCAGGGGATGGCGCTCACCACTCCGGGAGTGGGAGCGGACAGGAACCTGTCACCCATCACCAGGTCCGGGTCGTGGTGCATAGCAAGCTCAACCAACAGCTTGGTGATCTGCTATGCCAGCATGAGGGCCGTTTTTCATGACTAGAGGGTCAGGGTGGCTCTGCAACTCAGCCCCTGGCACAGCCACCTTTGGGACTGTGAAGGTGCAGTGTTAACTGCCCATTGGTGGGGACCTCAGTCACACTGTTTCCACTAGGGGGCTCATGGGCTTTTGATTTCCCAATACCTCTCCCCATCAAGGAGTTTACCCCTCCACATGTGTCACATACCGCCCATGTATGCATCTTGTTTGTCTTGTCTGTTAACCTACCAAATCTACCTCCCCAAATATATCTATTATCCCTCCCCAACATCCCACTCTCACCTGAAAAACAAAAGAAAAAAGGGCAATCTGTTCCCAAAAATAAATCTCGCCCCATACATAGCTGTCCATTTTCCACATGTGTCCACTGGACAAATGTAATCAGGTCTAATTGGCATCACAACTTATTATTATTGTCCTCACCCCTCTACCAAGGGTTTGAGTGTCCAAATCTACATCCAAATTCAGTGTATATACACAGCTGTTGCTGTAGAAGAAATGGGCAGCTATGGACCTTCCCCACACCCTTCCTGCACATCCCTAGATATTTTCCCTACTGTCTTTCCCTCTTTGTGCCCCTTTTTCACCACTTTCCTATCAATCCTTTTTCTTTTCTTTTAAAGAAATTAGCATGGGGGTAAGTGGCAGTAAGCACTTTTAAGCAGCAGTAAGCCGGTTTAAGCCTGTTTGTGCAGGGGTAAGCAATGCCTACACAGGTTAAGTGATTTAGAAGCTAACTGAATATAAGAAAAAGGAACCTGAAGTTAGCAGTGCTACCTCCACGCAAACCCATGCAAACCCGCTTACAACTGCTCAAAAGTGCCTTAATCACTCTGTATCCAACTGCCCTTGTTTTGCCCAGCAACAGAATAAACAGCCTTTACAAGGCTCAAACCCAGGATCCTTCACACCATAGCCAGAATGTTTACCACTAAGCAATGTCAGATATACATACCCCTGATGTTTATACAAACATATCATCCAGCCCAGTCATTCAACAGTACAGGGAATGTATTCCAACACGTAGATGTATGTGTGTGTGTGTGTGTGTGTGTGTGTGTGTGTGTGTGTGTGTGTGTGTGTGTGTATATATATATATATATTAATATCTAAACAGATAAAACATATCTATATATGTAGATATATATATATATATATATATATATATATATATATATTGAAATACATATATATATATATATATATATATATATATATATATATATATATAAAATATATATAAATATAAACATATATACATACAAATACACACATCTATAGATATATATTTCTACATCTATATGTATATATATATATATATATATATATATATATATATATATATATATATATATATATGTGTGTGTGTGTGTGTGTGTGTGTGTGTGTGTGTGTGTATATATATATATATATATATATATATATATATATATATATATATATATATATATATATATATATATATATATATATATATATATATATATATATATATATATATATATATATATATATATATATATATATATATACACAGCAAGTGATATATACATGTAAGCAGATATATGTATATTTATTTATTTATTTATTTATTTATATTTGTTGACTGGGAGTGTCCGACTGGACGCAGGTCCATATTCAGTGGAGGCCCAGGGAGAAAAGCTCCACAGTTAAAATAAACAGACAGTAGTTACATTGGATTACATTGCGATTAACAATTTACATAGCAATTACTTACAACATATTTACAGATGAAGAACATAATACATCAGTAGACAACTAGAATCTTTATCTGTGAAGTACATAACAGACATTAACAAATGTTAAAATAAGAAGTTCCTGCTGTATAAGTACTAGGCTTATGAGCATCTGAGCTTGCTATAATCAAGGTAGTTAGTGGAGTGGAAAGAAAGGTAGTGGTTGGATGGGGTGGGTGATATTAGAGTGGGAGTTGCAAGGGCATAGCCATCATGTTTTTAGGTGCACTTTTAGTAAAGTTTTGAAGTGGGTGCATGATGGTACGGAGGTAATTGTGGGTGGGAGGGAGTTCCATAATTTGTCTATGGCGCAAGAGAATATTGCTTCACCAGCAGAGTTATTGGCTTTAGTGATCTGCAAGAGATTTTTGTTGCTGGATCTTAGTGGTCTGGTGGTGCGATAGAGTTGAAGTAGATTCTGGAGGGATGGGACATTTAGTGGATGGTTTACTAGTTTGTGGGTGAGTGAGAGTTGATACCATTGAAGGAGGTGAGTGAGTTCAAGCCAGCCCAGTTCAGCAAGTGAGAGACAGTGGTGACTATGGTAGGATGCCCCTGTAGTGAATTTGGCAATTTTGTTGTAGCAGGTCTCTAGCTTGTTTAGATCGCATTGCCTTAGGTTGGTATATATTGGAGAGGCATAAAGTAGGGTGGAGATAAGGTGGGAATTTGCTATTGAAATCTTTGCTGCTTTGGTGAGAAGATGCTTATTTCTGTATAACGCTCCTAATTTTTTGTGGACTTTTTTTATGGTCATGGATATGTGAATGTCAAATTTTAGTTTATTGTCTATTTCCACTCCTAGCAATTTGGTGTGTTCAGTTGGGTATATAGTGGTGTTGTCTTTTGCTGTGATGTTAAAGTGAGAGTTGTTTTGAGTATGTTTGGTGGGTTGGAAGATGAGTAGTTTAGTTTTGTTTGGGTTGAGTATTAATTGGGCATCGGATAACCAAGTTTCAACAGAGGAAAAGGCTTCCTGTGTGACTTTTTGCAGTTTGGGTAGGGACTGGGCTGAGCAGATGATGGTCGAGTCATCTGCATTTTGTATGAGTGTGCCATGTGTGGTGGCAGAGGCTAGATTATTTGTGAAAACAGAGAAGAGTAGGGGTCCAAGGATGGATCCTTGGGGAACCCCTATGGAGACAGGTAGTTAGGGAGATATGTCATTCTGCCATACAACGGATTGTTGGTGGTCAGACAGGTAACTCTGAAACCAGTTGGTGACTGACTGTGAGAAGGATAGGTTATTGAGGACAGAGATAAGTTGTTTGTGTGGGACCATGTCAAATGCTTTAGATAGGTCTAGGAAAGTAGCAGAGGAGAGATAGCCATTGTTTTTATGCTGAAGGAGAGTGTTAGTAAAGGAGAGTAAGGCAGTGGTGGTGCTATGGTTTGGTCGGAAACCATGCTGAGTATTGAAAAGGAGGTTGTTAGTAAGGAGGTCGTCTGAGACCTGAGAGTGTATGCATCTCTCTAGTATTTTGGAGAGTGGAGAGAGAATAGCTATGGGGTGGTAATTGGTTAGTTCTGTGGAGGGTCCGCCTTTGTGGAGGGGAATTATATGTGATACTTTCCACAGTGTGGGAACATAACTTTCTGACAGAGATCGGTTAATCAAGATGCATACTGGGTAGGCCAGAGCATCAGCTGTGATTTGTAGGTATTCACTTGGGAGGTTGTATGCTGCTAATTTGGTGGGTTTAAGTTTAGTTAAGAGTTTTTTTTATGTTGGAAGTAGGTACAGGAGAAAAAGAGAAGGCAGTGGGAGATTAGTAGTTGAAGGTGTGGGTTGGAGGGGAGGGGGGTTGTGTTGTTTAGCTAGTGATAGTATGGTTTATGTGAAGTGTGTATTGAATGAGGTAGCAATATTTTCTGAGGAGTGAGGGATGTTAGAAGGAGGGGGTACTGACTTTACCTGGGTGGAGGATGGAGTTTATGGAGGACCAGAATTGTTTGGGGCTGTGTTCGTAGGAGTCTAGGGCAGACTGGTAGTATTGGAATTTGTCCTGTTTTATTAGCTTTTTGACTCTATTGCATAGTTCTACGAATTTCTGTCTAGTTGAGGGGGTCTTGGTTTTGCGCCAGTGCTCCCAGGCTTTATCCCTGTTTTTCATTTCTGACTTAGTGGTTTTCTGTAGCCATGGGGAGGGTTGTGCTTTGATTCTAGAAAGTCTTATGGGGGCATGGTAATTAAGGATGCTCAGGAAGGTAGTATTAAAAAATTCAACTGCGTCAAGACTGAGGTACTTTAGAGGATGCCAGTTACATTCTTTGAGGGATGAGATGAATGTGAGTGGGTTAAAGTTTATTTTTTTACATATCTGACGGTAGACAACAGGTTTAGCTTGGTATAGGTATCTTTTCAGTAGGAATGTTGGGGAGTGATCACTGAGGCTATCTGATAAGCAGCCTGTTATATATGACTGGGGGCTCTTACTGACTAGTATCCAATCCAGGGTAGTGTGCTTGCTGGAGTTTTTATTTATCCTGGTTGGCGAATGGACTAGTTGGGTGAAGCCATGAAGGTTTACATGATGGGTTGGATGGTTGCCAGAACAGGATTGCCAGTCAATATTGAAATCACCTAAAATGATAGTTTCTTGGAGGAGATGGTTGGTAGACCAGCTGAGGGGGTTTTCTAGTGGAGGGATGTTTTGGCCAGGTGGGAAGTAGCATCCAATTATGTTGATGGTCTTGTTTTGGTTAATTTTGAGGTTGGTATATATTATTTCTTCATTGCCTATTTGTGGAGCTGACGATTTTAAGTTCTGGATGTTTAGATGCTGTTTAAATATTATAGCTACACCGCCTCCTTTCTTGTCTAGCCAGTCTACTCTTAGTATGCCATAACCTGTAGGGAGCATTTGCTCACTGGTAATGTGAAGTTTTAGCCAGGTTTCTGTCAGGATGACTATATCTGGGGAGTACAAGTCTATGGTGGCATGAAGTTCATGGACTTTGTTGGATATACTTCTAATATTTAGGCTTAGTAGAAGGAAGTCATTTGGCTTTCTATTGGCTGTAATATGGGAGAAGTTGTGGTTTCTAGTCTGATTATGAGGACTGGGGTTGGAGATGGTAGGACCAGGGCTGGGGTGGATATCTCCATTTAGGGCTAGTTTTGATATGCATGAAGTTATTAGTTTTCTCAGTTTTTGAATGTGTTTGTTTATAAGGGAAACTTTATGATTGTGCTCTTTGGGTAACAGGTATGGTGGGAGGGTTACTATGTTAAGTTGTAGGGATGCTTTATGTTTGAGTAATATAGTTGGTAGAATATGTGGGGGGTGCATAGGGATGATTCATGAGTTGGTGGGAGGGGAGCTGAGTGAGGGTGAGACATGAGTGGTGGTGAGAGTAGTAGTACCGTGGTAGTTGTTGAGTGCGGGAATGATAGAGCTTTGGTAGGATGTAAGATATGCAAGGAGAGTGCATGCAGTGAGCATAGGTAAGGTATGCTTGTACATGTTAGTTGAGGAGGTGTGATAGTAGTGGGAAGATGGAGGAGGTAGTGTTGGGTTAGCACTGTGGTTGGCTACTGGAAAGATGGGAGGGGTTTGTAAGTGTAATAAAGGTGGGCATATATAGGTATACATATATATATATATATATATATATATATATATATATATATATATATATATATATGTATACGGACATACATCTGTAGATAACAATGGGAACATAAAAACATGTATGTCCACATGCACTGTTAATGGTGTTGAGAGGCCCCAATCAACATACGTCTTGTACGAATAGGTATACCCCCCACAACCAAACACGTCTGCCCTGCAATACACTACCAACTGTTGCAGATTCCATAACCAGACGCTGACACGACATGGGCACAAGATGTTTGCAGTACTCCATCTCACCTGTATGATGCCAGACTGGTATCAGTAACATATCATGCAGTAGTCTGGCTCCCATAGTGAATGTACAATGTGGAAGCTATCATCATCCCTAGGATAAATATACACAGACACATATATGCAGATACAGATATACATATATATGTATACATATATATAGATATATATGTAACTACACATACACACGCAGAGATATGTATAGTAAGATACATATGTAGAAGGTGCACACAATATGGAATAGCCACTATACCTACAGTTACCACCTTAACAACTGGACACTGTATGAGCCACCCATACAAATGACAGTCGTTGCCTGCAATATATACCCACAGAGAGGTCAATGGATATAGCACCAAACACAGGTTTGCATAAATAGGGAAGCTTTATTTGTGTACTATTAAAGTTGTATATGGCATGTCACATAGCTGTTTAGACACTGACATCTATATAAACAGAGTTATTCATCTGTGAAGCAGTTATACAAATACAGTAGTCTGGAAAGGTTTACAAATGTTGCTGCCCAGGACGAGGCCTTCAAATAGTACAATAGTAAAGACAGAATGGGCCACAGGATACCAAACAATCAACAGTAAGTAATGCAGATGTATAGTTCAGCAGCCTCTAGCTACACTCTATACACAGTCCCTAGGAGGTAAAGAACTCAGTTGACACAATGGGATGTAACTGTTACATAACAAGGCATAACTGGCACCATCACAAGCACATTGACAGACAGAACAGTCTGTATGGCAGGAGGTGGTAGGCCTGCATTTACCCAAGGTGGATTATATGGTAATGTACATCTTGATACCTTAAGGCAGCATAGACATGGTGTGTGTCTGGGTGGTCACTTCTGCTTTTATCATGTGTGCCATTGGCTACTGAAAGACATCTTAAGGACATCATAGGACATTACCACTGCTAGCACGTAATGCTCCTGTGGATTACAGCAGAGATATTGGCCAATATATGTGGACAGTTTGACACACTGGACAGTCCAGAGGTATACACAGAACCCCTTAGTGCAAGACATGTGGACCAAGCCTGACAATGTGGACGTTAACAACCATGTAAATGGGTATAACACATAACTACTGATACACATTTGCCCCCATAAGTTATGCATTCACACACCCCTGTCTGTTCTGACACATGATAACTGCTGGTACGGAGGTGCCATGGCCACATACTAGCCACTAGATATTGACATACATCTGTACAGCATCCCACTGCTCTGTCTGACATACATGACTGTTATGGCAGCCCAGCAGCAGTACATTTGGCAAATATCTGGACATGACATCTCATTGGGTAAGTACACTAAGCTGCTAGGCATGTAACAATGCACTGTGCAGGCTACAGGCAGACTGGCTCAACACTGACCTAAACTTCCTCTGGGAAAATGCACATGTACCAGCATGTATAGCAGTCTCTACAGGCATGTCACAGCACAAAGTATGATACACCTGTCTGAAAGTACATAACTGCAACCAATGTGAACACAGCCACATCAACATATGGTAAACTAGTGTAATATTACAGTATATGGACTATCTGTGGAACACCATCCTCATATGTGCCACTCACACACTAACTCTACATATACTGGGCTGCTCCACAGTGTTGTCCAAAGCCTGACTGTGGTATGGGACATGTGTGTGCATGGCCCTACAAACATGTAAGCCAATAGGGTAACATACAGTGGAGCAGCATGTAACATCAGACAGAACAGGACCACGAACAATAACATCTACCACAGTCTGTACACAGGCCAAAGTACATATGAACAATACACACAGTGTTGACAATCACTATAAGTACACAGACCTCAGTACTGTACACACAACCACAGAATGTCCAGGTTATGTCATAAATTGTAACCCCTACTACACATAATGTGTAGCAGAGTGATACCTCACTGGCTTGTTATCAGATATGATGACACTAATTATGGTGTACACCACATATGCACCTCTTACTGCATGACATATATACAAAGGGTGAAAGAGTTGTGGCTGGAGGCACATACACAGGGCCAATATTGACATGTTGCTGTGATACCCTCATACATTTACTGTTGTAACAGGGTTTGTTGCAACATATGTCCTATGACGAATATGAAGTCAGTAACTCTTATGGCTGTCACCATCTAAGGACAGCAATCCTCACACTACCTTCTGCAGTTCACATACAGGTGCTCTGTAGGTAACACATGAAACAAAAGGCACCACACACTGCCCAGTCAGCAGAAGACCCTACAGATGGGGGTTTCTCATAAACATAACACTGACATGGCAGCTATTAAAACATGTAGGACTGCCACATCCACACACACCCTGTTACACCAGCATTACTCCAAATACAGTATAGTAGCACTTACAGTCTGTGGTCAGGTCAGGCACATCACCCTCCTGTGTGTTGCCCTGTTTCCACAGTGTATGTTCTTAGAGGTAGATCCCCAATCCAAGTGAGCGCTGTTTGCCAAACAACGGATTGAGTTCCTGCTAACAGTTAATGTAAAGGCCCAATACCATCATGATGTTCCTAGATACTGGAGTGAGTTTCCATGTAATTGGCTATGGGTATGTTACCACAGCTTTTCCACATGCAATCAGCTAGAAGAGGGCTACAATTCATCCAGAGGCCACCAACTGATCATGAGCAACACTTAAAATACACATGCTGCTGCCTAAGCACATAAGGTGTAAGTCTCCACATCCACCAGAGAGGGAGTGAGAGAGACAGCCAGAGGCAAAGAATAGTCAGGGAGGGGTGGGAGAGTAAAATATAAGCATGTTTGTGTCACACACCTACCACTACAGGGTATCAGACCCCTGACAACTATGTAGTGCTATCACATGACTATGCAGTTATTGGATGCACCACAGAGGTTACATGTTGAGGAGCCCTCAAAACATATATGTGATGGTGAATAACATTTGCAACAGGGATACGGTAGCTCTATGGAAGGTGTAGTACACATGCCTGTCCGCATGAACAGGTGCCAGCATTAACGCAGCCACAATCTCACAGGGACGCACATACATTGACACACTTGGCAGGGCCAGGAATACAAATCATCACTAGTGGGATTGCCACAGCACATTACAGTGCAGGTATCACATGCACCACAGGGGTCATATGGAGGTTATATGGGCAAAGGGT
>NC_056726.1:1907761389-1907781389 GCF_019279795.1 Protopterus annectens
CCCAATTTGCAGTCATCTGCAAACTTGGTAAGCCACAGTCCTTCCGTGTTGGCCTGTACCTCTTAGAAATATATACCGAACAAGAGATGTCCCAGGACTGAGCCTTGTGGGACGCCACTTGTAACTGGTTTGGAGTCTGACATGGCTCCAGCAATTCTAACCATGTGGGTTCTGTCCTTGAGCCAGTTTGCAACCCATCTAGTGACATAGGAGTTTATATTTAAGCTGGTGAGCTTATCTATAATGCCAGAGTGGGGTATTGTACTGAAGGCTTTTGTGAGGTCCAGGTAGGCTGTGTGGACTACCTTCCCCTCGTCAATGGCCTTGGTGACTGTTTCAAAGAAATCGACCAGGTTTAAGAGGCAGAATCTGCCCTTAACAAAGCCGAACTGGGTAGGATCCAGTGTCTGTAGGTCCCCAATATCTTTATTTATAAGGTCCATGATGATCCTTTCCATAGCTTTGCAGACCTAGCTAGTCAGGCTTATGGGGCGATAGTTTCCAGGATCCGTTGAGGCACCACCTTTGTGGAGAGGGTCCACCATTGCTGTATGCCACTCTTTGGGTACATTTCCTGTAGTAAGGCTGAGATTGAACAGTAGTTTTATGTTGGGGTTTAGCTCTTCTTGGAGTTCATGTAGGACACAGTCCGGGACACCGTCTGGTCCCATTGATGCTGTGTTTTCTGCTTTGGAGAGGGCGGCTCTTACCTGAGCATCTGAGATGTCAGAGGGGCAGCACTCTGCTGGGATAGATATTTGCCCTTTTGGTGGGGGGGGATTTGCGCTGAACCTGTCAGCTAGGATGTTGCCAATGTCTGTGGGTTTGGTGTATTTTTTGTCATTTTGGACTAATTCTGAGCATATCTGGGAATTCCCACCCAGGTTCCTAACATAACTAAAGAAAGCCTTGTGATTATCCTTAGTATCCTGTGCAATTTTTCTCTCGAAGCTGGCCTTAGACGATTTTATGAGTGCCCGTAGTTTTTTGCTAATACTGATCAGAGATGCCTTCCCTTTTTGGGATTTTGCTCTATCATGTAGTAGCTTCCTCCTTCTATTGTATAGTTTGTTTATGGCTGGGGTCCACCAGACAGGATGTCTGCCTTTGGAGGATTGGGTCTTGGTTTTATTTGGGATTGCATGATTCATGCATTCCTGAAGGTGTTTATAGAATGCATTTATAAAGGATTCTGCGGTCTGGGCCGTATTTTCTACAGGCCTGGGGGCTTTGAAGGATTCCACCTCGGTTTTGAGGAGTGTGAAATTTGCTTTAGAGAAGTTTTTCACTGTGGTTTTTTGGGCAGGGGATGGGGTCGGGATGTGAATATCCAGTGAGATTAGTTTATGGTCTGATCTTACCAGTGAGGGATACACTTCTGGTCTGGAGCATAGAGTCCCCATGTTGGTGATGATCAGGTCCAGTATGTTTTCCCCTCTTGTGGGAGTGGTAACATGTTGTTCCATAGCATTTGAGTTTATAAATTCTAGGAACCTTTGGGCTAGGGTGTTGGAGCTAGAGTGATGCTCCCAGTCTATGTTTGGGTAGTTGAAGTCGCCCAATATAATGGTGTTTGGAGAGACCTTCATATTTTCCAGTGTTCTCCGGAAGGCTGAGTGGAGTTCCTGGGTTTGGGAGGGTGGTCTGTAGCAGGCTATAAACTGAAAGGCAGTTTTACCCACTGTTAGTTGCACATGGATAGTCTCTGATGCTTTGTGCTGTGCCACCAACCTGGAGATGTGGGTATCTTTGACAAATATTGATATTCCCCCTCCTTTTGTGGTTCGTTCCAAGTTTTGGGGTCGAAAAGCATGGTATGAGGTATAACCAGGTAGTGCTGGGGTGCTCTCGGGAGCCTTGAACCAGGTTTCTGTTACTGCATAGATATCGATGTTCTCCATGATAAGGAGAGTTTCGAGTGCGTGCATCTTGAGGTTTAGACTTCTGGTGTTGAGTAGCACTACTCTTAGTTTCTTACCCCTTGTGATACCTTTGGAGGTGGGTTTGTCTTTTGAGCCTTGCCTAAAAAAGGCACTAGGGGGGTAGCAAGAGCCTTTGCCAATATCCGAAAGCCCGGGGGTGATAGGTGCAAGCCGTCCCTAGCGAAGCATCGTGGCTTGTCGAGCATATCATCCCAGGCTGACAGGCATTGGATCCCCTTTGAATGACACCAATACTTAAGTCAATTGTTGAAATTGATCATCTTGTCTTCATATTGTGGCATCATTCTTGGTGAGGGTAAGATGCTACTCAAGGTCAGGGTCATACCGGCCTGGGCTACATGCTCAGAGAGCTCCTCTATGTCTCTTTTCATGTAGTCCAGGGAGGTACGTCTCAGGTCATTCACACCAGCATGGACAATGAGTGAGTCATATTTGTACTTGCCTTGGAGTGACCTGAGTGCTTGTGTTATGTGGCGGATCCTAGTGCCTGACAGGCAGCTCACCATGACCTTCGCCTTGTTCAGCCTGGTGAGTGGGATGTCAGTGTGCCTGATGATAGAGTCACCTATTACAAGTGTATCAGGTGTGTTGTTTAGCCTTAAGGGCTGTGACTGTTTGGCACACTGGCTTTGTGAGCTATGTGTTGCACGTGTTTTGTTTTGGGGTAGCAGTTGCTTGGGTGTCTGCTTTGGAGGTCTCTGCTGCTTAGGCAGATTTTTATTTAGAGCCTCCGAGTATGTTTTTGTGTGTTTATGTGTTTGGTTTGCTGTCGTGGTAGGTCTATGTGAGACTGGAATTGTAGTGAGTGTGGTTTCCTTTTCCTCCTGACTGGTTATGCCAGTACTGAGTTGAGAGAGCTTAGCCTCCAGTTTGGCTAAATGGTTGCATCTCTCACATGTGTTGGAATTTGTTGGGAGGAGGAGAGGGTTGTCTGTGTACATGAGGCAGTTGTAACATTGCCTCAAGATTCCCAGATTCACCAGCTGGACCGGAGAGGAGATTGACAACTGACCTTTGGACATGCCAGAATTGTATTGGGAATTTCTTTATAATTGAAAAAAAGGGCCAATGGGGAACAAGGTACACAAGGGGAGTTTGTGAGGGTGTAGTGCTTTTAATTTTTTAGTGCTGACTTATATAATTGCTTTAGTGAGCAAGTGCCAGGTAACTTAAATGCAATGTGCTACAGGTAACTTAAATGCAAAAACGACAAACAGTAACTTTCATTCAAGTGAAACAAGGAAATAAGTACAGTAAGCAATGCAGATATCACTAGGGATCCACAGAAGTGCTGAAAAGCCGTGTTTTAGGTTGAATTAGCGTTTCAGGGAAATAACAAGCAAACAAACAACAAGCATACAAACAAAGCTAGATTCAGCAGGCCTGGATCTAGTCTATGCTACAGCAAACAAGGTGTACCAATTTCAGTAAGAAACAGTTCAAATATGCAGACACTATAAGCCTTTAACAAGAAATTCCCAGCTCAGAAGGGCAGAGTCCAGCCTCTCCTCCCACAAGAGTGCAGACCACGAACCTTCTTAATGTAAAATTTATATATATAGACACACACACAAAAACCCACACACACACAAAAACACACACACACACGCACACACACACACACACACACACACACACACACACACACACACACACACACACACACACACACACACACAAAGCACACACACACACGTATATATGCAACCTTCAACCTTAGCAACCTGCTGTCATGGGCATTTATGTTCGCAGCCGTCTCATCTGCCGCTGTACAGGAGATAAAGAAACATTTATGCATACATATCAATCACATACTAACGCATGACTTTGGTGAACACTAATTGATGCTGATACTTACACACTTTTGGGACATTCTGTGCCCGTGCATCTTGGTTCCAGTGGTCCAAGAGCTCCCTCTTCCTATGCTTGTGGTTAGCAAAATGGTGCTCATCAGTTCGAGTGTGCCAGTAGCATGGGTGAGATCATGTGCGAGACAGTCCCAGGCCTCCACTTTATATTGGGAGCCCTGGTCCTGGCCCTGCAGCAGTCTCTCCTCATGGTCTTTCACTAGGAGCCAACCAGGACCCTGGACTCCTGAATTCCCTACCCAAAAGTGTGAGCCATCTCCTACACCAGCCATAGTGCTAGCAAGGATGGGTTACAACTGGCTATGGCTTTATTCCCATCCTCCAGATTTAAATAGAGCCAAATTCCCACTCTTTACCCTCAGTGTACCATTTTCAATATGCTGAGCTAAGCTAAGCGACGGGCAAACCCGCTTAGCTAAGGTTAGCAGTGCTTAAAAAGATAGATGTTGAGTACTGCTTACCAATGTGCAAATGCACTTAGCTGGGCTACTTATTGCTTACCATTTATATTTAAGCAATGCTTACACCAGCTTAGCATAGCTGAGCACTACTTAGCATTGCTCACATTTCATTTTATAAAGTATCAGGAGTGTGGGATTGTTTCCTCATCACCGACATATTATAATTTTATGCTTACCTTCCATGACATCCTCCTATGTGCTTTCATTAAATTATATTCTTGTGTGACTATACTGTATATGGCACATGTGTTTATATGGGGGTTTCACATCTTTTTTAGACTGCCATCTCACTTTTGGAACTGCTACACTACCCTGATTGACAAAAAAAGTTGCTACATAATATAAGTTTACAAAAATAATTTTAACACCACTTTCCCATAGAAAAAGAAGTTCCTTGTGGTACTCAAACCATGAATACGTGCATATAAAGCCAGAAATATGACCACTACACTATCAAGGCATCAAACCTTTGCCTATATATTTGCATTTATCTCCTGGGGGATTTTTAAGCTATGCTAAATAGACGGCCATAAAGCGTACACCCACTTAGCTATGCTTAAACATTCCTTAGGCTTGAAAAAAAATAGTTTATATTATTTTTATATTATTATGTTATACAAGTGAGTCTTGTGGTGTTCTGACAGCTCATTGATGACAACAATTGTGAAATAACGGTATTCATTTGGCTTTCAGGCTTCTATCCTTCAGAGACTCCAACATCCTAAGTATGTGATGGCAATTTTTCAGGTGTGTCCCTAATTTATTATTTATACCCACCCCCTGTGAAGATAGGTAAAGGCTGCCAGCCTAGCCAGATAGAATTCTCTAGATAATTCTGTCATTTGTAAATAATAATGTAAGCCAAAGGCTTGTTCTCTTAAATGTGAAAAGACTGCATTGGATATTGAACTGCAAAAATTTAACAGCAGTGCACTCTGCTGTAAGAAAGCTAAGTCAAACATTTTATGAGTGTCTTTGATATCAAGATTTGGATCTGATATGTCTAGAGGGAGGCATCCTGCCTATTGTTTTAAGACCAGAGTTAATGGCTAGAATCTGTATGCATGCATGTCCTTTATTGCTCTGGTTTCTGACCAGGTGTAAAGCATGTAAATGTAGTTTCTTTTAGCCTGGAAACACCAGAGAAGTGTGAAGAATGATGTTATGTGAAGCAGCTCTGTGTTATCAATTTAAAGAGGGAGAATCAGAGAGCTCAGAGCATTTTGTCTTGAGAACATCCAACATCACCAGCACTGCTTTGCTCTATATGTAAGTTATTTAAAATTGTTTTTTCTCCTAGATATAGCTAGGAAATAGGAAGATTAGACTAGTTTGTTTTTCTGTGCTGTCAGAACTTTTATACGGTATATGTATTTCCCTGTGATCTCTGAACTCTTGACTGACACTGTGTACTAAGTAGTATTGTCTTGTGTTTTTATTATTTATTATTAAATATTGTTAAACATTTCAACTGTGGCTGTTTTATGTTGAGTTAATTTAAGCTCTAAGAGTACATTGCATGTACATAGTGATGCTGTACCAAGTCACTCCAAATAAGTCTTGACTGTTAGGTCACACTTTCCATTTGGGTAATAATATTGCACAGTAATAATTGGGCACCCTTTTAAGGGCCTTTAAGTAGCTGATAAACATTAGTGGGTGGTGGCAGCTGGTGCTACCTTTTAGACTGAGCAGAAAAGGGGCACAGCTGGAGAACCTGTGCCAGCCTTCCCCAGGAGTGTCTGTGTGGTTGTATATAGCTCTTATCTCAAAGTGTGTGTGTGTCAGCTACTTGGGCAGGGACACGAAGCACTGTTTGGACAGAGAGAGTGCTGGAGGTCTTATATTGCCCACTAGGCTGAGATCTGGACCCTATAGCTGTGCCAGTGGGTGTCTTATTGGGGACCTGAAGAGAAAGGGAGAAAAATAAAATAAATAATAAAAAATAAAATATATATACACATTTTTGGTATCCCATATGAAAAAGTTAGCGACACATATTTAGTGTTAAGGTGAGGTTTTAACATAGTACAGCTATAAAGCTGTATTGTTATACCTCTGAAGCCTTTGATTATTTGGTGTGATTATTTGTTGTATTAATTTATTAATTTATTAATTTTATTAATGTATTCATGTTCTATGTCATACTTTGTTCTGATACTATTGGTCCATTTTGGATGTACGTGTTTAATAGCTTAGTCACGTGGGGGAAGGATACGAGATTCAAATGTTAGCTCATTGATTTAAATACAACTGTATTTTAACTTGGAGTTGCTTTTATTCTGAGGAAGTTGAGCTAGAGTAGCTCGACGAAAAGTGCATTTTATAAGTACGCTTAAATAAATTTTATTCTTATATCATCAGTTACGTGCTTTTATTGTATCCGGAGAGCTTGGCAGCGAGCTTGAGAGGTCTTCATTGTTCCGCGTAGTGGTTTCTGTGCTTTTTCTTCAGTTGGTCAATTGTGTTGGTGATGGATTCTGAACTCGTTACTGCTGCTTCTCCGGTACGAAGCCAATCGGATAATGAGTGCAATTTGATGGCACTCATTGAATTACTCTCGCAGAAAGTAGATGGGCTAACTAAAAGAATGGATGCATTGTCCCCCCCTAAAAGTTCTACACTTCAACTACTGGGTTCGAGCCGACTAGCTAACATCAGAGATGGAGGCTGTACTTCCTTGGGTCACTCAGCTACAACATCTACTCCTAGTGGTTCAACAGTAAATGTGGAACATGGCGTTGAAGGTGCACTCCAGCATAGACCTGTTGTTCCGCAGGACAATGAGGGGTCACCAGTTGAGTCATTTAACTTGATTTCTTGGGTTAACAGACAATTTACCTTTGCACAAGTGGTTGCACAAAATAATGTAAACATGACCGGCGAGGTAGGACATGACTTGTCTTCTAAAATGAACTTATTTGACGTAAAACTAGTAAAACTTAAGAAAATACAGCTAGAAATTGCGTATTTCCAAGAATGTATACGTTTGCAGATTATTCCCAAAGGCTTAAGAGTGTGGCAATATCCAACTGGTCTCACAGAGGACTCTAAGTTTTACAAAGATCTAATTGACTTATTTGATAAGCATGGAGTAGAGCTATTAACGACTTTCTGTCACCATTATCAACAAGCAGCAGAGTTATTAATATCAGAAACTAACCAGTTGGATTTAGAAATTAAAAATTATTTAAATTTTATGAGATACCAATATGAGTATGAGAGAATTTTTAACAGTATTGATCAATACATGTTAAAAATTAATGCTACGAAAATTAAGAAAATTAAAAGAGATTTAAGAGACTATGAATTAGGGGTAGCGTACCCTAAGCCCCCAACATCACAAGGGAATTTTTTATCTACTGAAGGTGTGCCTGGTGAGGGTCATCAGGATCGAGGTTTAGCCCCCTCGGTGAATGCTAACCAACAGCAACCTATTAATTTAAGTGACAATGGTCCAACAGTAAGAAGGAGCGAAAGGTTAGCTGCCAACAACAATAACAATAGGGGTTATCATAATGACTCTACCAATTCAGCTAACAATGCAAATTTTCAGAGAAGAGCCTCGGGGTTTGCTCCCCCGGGGGGGGGGGAAGGAAAACGGGGAAGGGCAGAATGAGGAACAATTAACAACGGATGGTACCTTGGGTGTAAACTCCACCATTGAACGGGAATGCCAGGTGTTGCAAAATAGTAACATGGACTTTAAAATTTTTAATTACTCAGATCTTATTATTACATAGGCGATGGTTGAATTATTAGCAAAAGGTCACTCTTTTGTCCCTTCAATGAACATAGATATAGCAAATACACTTATTGATTTGAAACTGGTTTGTAGGAAGTTGAATCTAGTAGCACTTATGGATGACCATCCTAATGTTTCAAATGATTTCTATGTATCTAGTGTTTATAACCCTCCACTGCACCCACTGATATCATTGTTTGAGCAAATCAATGAATTAGACTTACGTAATATGTCAACTACACCTACAGGCAGGAGAAAAGGCAGTAGGTATAGGCATAATATCAGTATTGAGGATAGAGAGTCCTTAAGATTTTTATGCCAGGCACCAGTTCGATTTATGAAGCTGGACAAAGGGGGTGGCATTGCGGTTATGGATATTTTGGACTATAACAAAAGAATGTTAGCAATTTTTGATTCTGAATCATATAGCGAAGTTACAAGAAATGAACTGAATGGTGCCTATAGGAGGATTAGGTCCTTTATCGAGGACTTATACATAGAGGCAAGAGTGGATAAATCGGTCTATAATTACTTGGTCCAACCAGCACCGAGAATCCCAATTTTATTTGGGATTCCGAAGGTGCATAAAAGTGTGGACAACCCACCAATGCGCCCACTTGTAGATGCAAGGCATAGTATTACATACTCATGTGCCAAAGTGGTTGACACTACCTTGAAGAAATATGTCTCCTTAGAACCACAGATATCTAAGGACTCTTGGGCGTTTCTTGAAAGACTAAATAAGTGCGTATTCGATGAGGACTTTCTGTTCCTTACCATAGATGTAAAGGATTTATACCCTTCTATCCCTCATAGTTTGGGGATTGAATGGGTTTCGTTTATGTTGAGACAACATGGTGCTCCGGACACAGAGATTAAATTAATAGAGGAGTTACTCGACATTGTGTTGTCATATAACTATGTTACCTTTAACAAGAAGTTTTACCATCAACAGATTAGAGTGGCCAGCTTTGCCAATCTGGTTATGGCAAATTGGGAAAGGACATATGTTTTATCACATCCTATCTTCCGGGAACAACTTTGCCTTTATACGCGGTTCTTGGATGACATTTTTGTATTGTTTAAAGGCAAAGAAGATGAACTTAGGCATATGGTGGAGTATTGTAATAATAGTACCGACTTTTTGAAATTTACTTACACATATAGTAAAAACAAAATAGCATACCTAGACATTGATTTGAGTAAGGATTATGAGACCAGATCGTACGTGATGAAAATTTACCATAAAGCAACGTATTCCAACTCCTTTTTGCAGTATTCAAGTTGCCATCCTTCACACCAGAAGCATTCTGTAGTGAAGGGGCAACTGGTAAGAGCTGCAAGAATGGTTTCAAGGGATGGCAACTTTGTGGATGAATGTGACACTTTGTTCACATTCTTTATTCAAAGGGGCTATCCAGCTCAATTAATTCACGATCTGATCAATGAAGTAAGATTTAAAAGGGAAGTGGGTTTTTATGCACCTGTTATTAATAACTGTTCAGACCAACATGTTATGACAAGGAAGGGAGTGGATATCTCCAATCCTCTTTGTTTTATTTGTACATTCAACCTAGATGCCAGTAATATTGTAAATATTATTAATAAGAACTGGTCCATATTGACTGGAAATAACCAGTTGAGAAAGTTGATTCCATCTGGCCCTAAAGTAGTTTACAGGAGAGGTAGTAACCTGAAGGCAATACTTGAGAGGGAATATGTGAATACACACCCCCGAGCAGGGATGCACAAATGTAATATGTGTAGATGGTGTAAGTTCATTGATGAAGGGGTGTCATTTTCTGTCAGAAATGTGCAATTTAAAACTAAGGATAGATTTAATTGTCAGAGTAAACAAGTGGTCTACTTAGCTAGGTCTAACTTATGCCACGTGTTTTACATAGGTAAAACCGATAGAAAATTATGTGAAAGGATATACGAACACCAATATTGTATCGGTAGGTTAAAAGTAGAAAATGCTTTAGCTAGGCATGTAAAAGAGTATGAAGGCCACAGTTTTAAATATAGAGTAATCCAACAACTACATAGTGACGACAGGGGTGGCCCCGAATCACTGAGATTAGAGAAAAGTGAGCTGTTATGGCAGTTGCGTTTAAACGCATGCCAATTTCCAGGTATCAATGAATGCAACTCTATAATGTGCATTCTTCGCCTTAGGAATTTGCTTAGGTAACCAGGTTATTAGGTTTTTGGTCAAGTATTAGAGATGTAAGTATCTCAACTTGTAGGAGACGCTTGGGGTTGTATTTTTATGACCTAAACCCATCTTAAACTATTTAAAGCATTTAAAACATTTGAAATACTTGAAATATTTAAAACATTTGAAATATTTAAAATATTTAAAATTTTATTTATTTTCACTTGTACGGTTTTCTTTGACCTGATTCTATTTATGACCTTACCTTGATTGAGCAGTAGGTCTATGTAATGTTACGTTACTTTATTATTTCATTGTTATGTTTAAATTCAAATTTGTTTCAATATGATTTAAGTATTGTTATCGAACTGAAATAAGTGTTTCGGTAGAGTATTGTGATGGAATAGTTTTTCATTTTTAAGCTGTACAGGTATAAAATATAAAATATAAAATAAATAATAAAAAATAAAATATATATACATATTTTTGGTATCCCATATGAAAAAGTTAGCGACACATATTTAGTGTTAAGGCGAGGTTTTAACATAGTACAGCTATATAGCTGTATTGTTATACCTCTGAAGCCTTTGATTATTTGGTGTGATTATTTGTTGTATTAATTTATTAATTTATTAATTTTATTAATGTATTCATGTTTTATGTCATGCTTTGTTCTGATACTATTGGTCCATTTTGGATATACGTGTTTAATAGCTTAGTCACGTGGGGGAAGGATACGAGATTCAAATGTTAGCTCATTGATTTAAATACAACTGTGTTTTAACTTGGAGTTGCTTTTATTTGAGGAAGTTGAGCTAGAGTAGCTCGACGAAAAGTGCATTTTATAAGTATGCTTAAATAAATTTTATTCTTATATCGTCAGTTACATGCTTTTATTTTATCCGGAGAGCTTGGCAGCGAGCTCACGTAGCGGTTTCTGTGTTTTTTCTTCAGTTGGTCAACAAAAGAAATAAAACAATTGTGATCTGAATTCTTGAGTATTCACTGTGTGGCTGATTTAGAGTATAAAAGACCTTCAATGATTACAGTACACAAGCTACAGGAATTCACTCTACCCACACCACTACAAGCCATTTAGTATTTGCCAACCAACTAATATGTGATGTGGATATCCCACCACTGCCACCAATTAATATGTGATGCCCATGCACTGACCCAGCAATCAAGGAGCTTCAGTCCTCACCACTAACACCAGTGTGGGGCATCCATATAGGGAAAGGATAATAAATACATGCATAGTAAAGTACAATTTCCCTTAAGAACACACATTGATCACAGTCAGTCTGGGGCTGGTTTCTCCCTTTCTCTCCAGGTCCCCAATAAGATTCCCCACTGGCACAGCTATAGGGTTCAGATCTCAGCCTACTGGGCAAGCTAACAATTTCTGCACCCTCTCTGTCCAACCAGTGCTTTGTGTCCCTGCCCAAGTAGCTGACACACAAACACTTTATGATAAGAGCTATATACAGCCAAACAGTCACTCCTGGGGAAGGCTGGCATGGGTTCTTCAGTTGTCCCCCTTTTCTGCACAGTCTACAATGTAGTACCAACTGCCACCACCCACTAATATTTATCAGATACTCAAAGGCCCTTAAAAGGGTATCCAGTTATTACTGTGCAATATTATTATCCAAATGGTAAGTGTGACCTAAAAGTCAAGACTTAGTTGGAGTGACTTGGTACAGCATAATTATATACACACAATGTACTCTTAGAGCTTAAATTAACTTTACATAAACAGCCATAGTTGAAATGTTTAAAAATATTTAATAATAAATAATAAAAACACAAGACAATACTTCTTACTACACAGTGCCAGTCAAGAGTTCAGAGATCACAGAGAAATGCATAAAATAATATCGTAGAAAAGTTCTGACATCACAGAAAAACAAACTAGTCTAATCTTCCTATTTCCTAGCTAGTTCTAAGAGAAAACACAATTTTAAATAACTTACATATAGAGCAAAGAAGTGCTGGTGATGTTGGATGTTCTCAAGACAAAATGCTCTGAGATCTCTGATTCTCTCTCTTTAAATTGATAACACAGAGCTGCTTCACATGTCATCGTTCTTCACACTTCTCTGGTGTTCCCAGGCTAACAGAAACTACATTTACATTCTTTACACCTGGTCAGCAACCAGAGCAATAAAGGACATGTATACATGCCAATTCTAGCTAATAACTCTGGTCTTAAAACAATAGGCAGGATGCCTCCCTCTAGACATATCGGCTTTGAATTTTGATATCAAAGACAGTCATAAAAAGCTTAACTTAGCTTTCTTACAGCAGAGTGCACTGTTGCTACATTTTTGCAGTTCAATATCCGATGCAGTCTTTTCACATTTAAGAGAACAAGCATATGGCTTACATTAATATTTGCAAATGACAGAATTATCTACAGAATTCTATCTAGCTAGGCTGGCAGCCTTTACCTATCTTCACACCCCCATCATTTGTGCCTTTGTCAACATGCACTGCTGTAAGGAAATATTGGTATACATTTGCTTTCAGACTTCTGCCCTTCCATAATTCATGCTAATGCATGACCTGTTTTCTATCAATTTTCTGTTTTTTGTGAGGGCTATATGTATGTTTTGTCACATTTGGAATATTTATCCCCCATTATGTGTACATTTGCATACATTTCCTGCTTTAGCAGGTTGCAGAAGTACTGTACGGTACTTTAACAAAGCAGGGGGTGGTCACAGAATCTGTCACACACCCCCTGCATTGCTTTCTTCATGCCAGTGTTTCTTTCAGTGTCCATGGACACTGAAATGATCATTATCTCATGTCAGTGTCTGCGGACACAGAAAAACTGGCATAACATTAGAGTAAATCTCTAATATTATGCCAGTTAAGCTTAGAAAGTGGTGTGTGGCACTTTCTGAGTGCAGGGTGTGTGTTCAGTGTCCGTACACTACTTGGACATGCCCCCTGCACTCATTCATGGTTCATGTCTGTATAGGAAGTAAAGCAGTGTGCCTTCATGAATATTCAAGGCATGCTGCTGTGCTAAATGGACACAAAGAGTTCCATGCAAGAATAGTCTTATTCTGGTCTTTTTCTTGCACAGAGTTTGTTGAATCCAGGAGATTGTGTTTTCATGTATTTTTTCAATCATATGTGGGTCCCTGTTTTGGTTTTTAACAATTAGGTTTTGATCATTGTATGATCAACTAATTGCTTTGGTAGAAGGTTATGCTTCTGAGAAACAGCAGTGTGCATCCACTGATATGCTATGGTATGCTGAAAAGTCCTCAGCTGCACATTATGCTGCACATCTCCATCTGCACATTATGTAGCAAGCCCCCAGCTGTACCTTATACTGTATGTCAATAGCTACATATTATGCTGCATGTTGCATATCCCCAGCTGCACATCATGCTGCTGGTCTCCAACTGCATGTCTCCAGCTCTTTATTCTGCATGTCCTCACTTCCACATTATTCTGTGTGCCTTAGCTGCATATTATGCTGCATGTTTACAACTGCACATTATGCAGCATGTTTTCAACTGCACATTGTGCTGCATTACATTATGCAGCATGCCTTCAGCTGTATATTATGCTGCATGTCCTCAGATCCACCTTATTCTGCTTGTCCTCAGCTGCACATTACTCTGCCGGTTCCAGCTGCACATTATGCTGAATTGCTCATAGTGCACATTATGCTACATGTCTGCAGTTACAAATTATGCTGCAAATTCCCAGTTGTCAATATGCTGAATATTCTCAGCCACATTATATTCCAAGCTAAAGTACAGCTGCCACCATCTTTGTTTGCATACCAACTAATATTTTCCAATGAGACTGCTAGTTTCATTTTTCTGTTTTCCTTCTCCTAACCTAACAACTATGCAACAAAAAGAAAAGAAAATGTAAAATGTTTGTTCACTCTTGGTATCATCATTTGTATACTTACTTGAATATAGTGAACTGGCTTCCTGATAACTTTAATCAAATGTTTTGTACTTCTTACCTTGTATATAATAATCTGCTGGAGTTTTCTGTTGTTATTTCTGTTAATTACTTGTTGGAGCTTTTCTCACCAGGTATTCTCTGAAAACGGGCTCCTGGCCCAGGAGACCCAGTAAACAAATGTAAGTAAAATAAATAAATCATACACATTATGTTGCATATCCTCTGCTGCAAATTACACTTAGACGTGGTAACCAAGTTGCATGCACTGTAAACTCAAAAGAAGAGGAACTTGTGCTGCACCAGACAAACCTTTATTAAAACGTAGTTGCACAAAAAATTCAAATTAAAAGGTTGAGCGCTTTCATCCGTAACAATGCTAGTACATAGGACTTCTTCAGAACACTTTCTAATTGCAAGTACTTCCCTTATAGATAATTAACAATCCTAATTAAATAATTAAACAATTAATTCCATCTTATATTAAACTAACAATGTTTTTTAAGCCAGACTACAACAACACTACTTCTAATGGCAAATTATCTACATTACTACAAAAGGTTAGTGCACAACTATCACAGCATTCAACACAGATACAGAATTCATTTACCTCCCTTCATGGTACCTTGCAAGAAAGTATGGGAATACCTTTGTCTCAAAACACACCTAATGCTACAGCTGAAAATGTTCCATTCATTGCTTCAATGACTAGGGCAGAATGGAAATGCAACTCCTTCAGTTTTAATACCGGGACTGTGACATCCACTGACATTTCTGGTGAATCCCTTACTTTAAAACAACGAGTGAAAGTGTTTGAGTCTACCCTTTTACGCTACAGAAAATTACAGCTTGAGAATAGTTATTTGGAAAGAAACATTGAACTGCGTCAAGTTCCTAAGGGGCTCAGATTTTGGGTATTACCCAATGGAGCTGCTGACAATTATGACTTTTTAAAAGATCTTGGACAGTTGTTCAATGCAGCAGGTCTGGATTTGTTGAGACTAATGGTGAAACACAATAAAATCCAGCTTGGTAAACTTGTTGCTGATCTTGATGAACTTATCAATATAATAAAGAACAATTTATTATTCTCAAGTATAAAAACACAATTTGATCAAGCATTTACTCAAGCAGACGATGTCAGCAGACTGTTTTTTGTCGTAAATGCAAAAAACTCAAAAGGGACTTAAACGAATATGCTAGTGGCAAGGCGTACCCTGGATTGGCTGCAACATCTGGCAGTCCAAGAAGATCAACCAATAATGTTACAGAAAATTTGGATGACGCGATGACTAAAGAGCAATCTGTTAATGAGAGCCACCAGCCTGGTGAATCGGTGGTTAGACGCTCAGAACAATTACAAAATAAGGCACAGCAAGAACATTTTTCTTTTCAACAACCTTATAACAGTGCATATCGAGACTACAATGAGCAAAACAGTTATATACAGCAAGGGGCTCACCCCAAGAGGTGGAATTTGTCATACAACAATCGCAAGAAGCGGTGAATTTTTTGCCATGTTTAGCAGGTAACTCTTTAAGTTCTAACAAAAGTGCCACTGATTTGAGCTATACTTTGCTTTCTGTTCATTCTTATGCTGCAACTATTAGTGACGAACTAGCATTACATGATGGTTTTGTGGTTGACAAAGATTCTGGACCTTCTTGTGAAGGAAATTTAGACAATTTAGGGTATGCCCCACAGAATAACATGGACTTGGACACTTTTGTATCATCAAGTAGGGACAATATTGGTTTATTGGACAGTGATGCAGTGATTACTGTGTCTGATGTGCTTCCTGATATTATATTTAATACAGTGGGTGATTTTAAAGTGCATAATTATTCTGGTAAAAATATAACTCGTCCACATGTAGATGTTTTGTCAAAAGGTTTTATATTTGTACCTGCTAGGACCAGAAACATTGCACAATTATTGATTGATTTTAAATTGTATTTGCGTAAACTGAACCTGAAATTATGGTTTAACAATTCTGGTGCATCTAACGATTTTGAAAATAATTCTTTAAATAGGTCTAGTATTTTTAATCCACCCATGCATAATAAGTTGCAAGTATTTGACAAAGTGTGTGAGTTGGATTTTAGGTAGTGTTTAAGTGACAGTTCCTTGAATTACTTAAATAGGTTCATAGGTTAGTACTAGGCTAACTGCCCTTGGGGACCATTTTAAGCCTAGTAAATTATCCATGTGGGAATCAAACCCAGCACCTTGTGTCTGTAAAGTAAACAACTTAACCATTATGCCAATCTCCCACCAAATAATTTAACACATTCTGAAAAATGTCTTTTATATGATATAGCAAAGGATATGAACAGCCGAGTGATGAAGCCGGACAAAGGCAATGGCATGATTGTGATGGATGTAGTGGAATATGCGTGTGCCATTAATAATTTATTACAAGATGGCACTTATGAGGAGGTATCACACAATGAGATAAACATAGCCCATCAAAAAATTGATCTGTTGTTAGACGATATGTTATTCCAGGATAATTTAACTTATGATGAACATAGTTATAGGGAATATCTTTGGTATTCCCAAAATATACAAGACCTTAAAAATTCACCTTTTAGACCCATCATAGACGTCAAAAGGTCAAAAACATTTTTTATATCCAAATTTTTAGAATATCATCTTAAGAAGGCACTCCAAGTGTTTCCCTATATATGTAAAGATTCTTGGGAATTTTTATCTAATTTAAACAATGTGGAAGTTACAGAGCATTTCTACTTTGTCATAGTGGATGTGTATAACCTTTCTGGTGTGATACCCCACGAAATAGGCTTGAATGGTTAGAGAGGCAAATATTTACCTTTAGGAAGTTTGATGGCTATAGGATTAACACTTTGGTTGCATTAATGGTAGTTTTAAGTAACAACTACATCTTCTTCAATGGGCAATATTTTAGGCAACGTGTTGGGGTGGCTATGGTGGTATCAGGTGCCCCCCACCTTTGCAAATCTGGTCATGTCATATTGGGAAAACAATTACGTATTTATTAGTGATTATTTAAGTTTATTACTAATTATACAAGATTTTTGGATGACATTTTTTTCATTTGGCGTGGTATGTTAGATAATTTACTTGAATTTTTCAACTATATAAATGATGTTGTGGATTTTTTTAAATTTATTTACCACTACAGTTGTGATGTCATTCATTACTTAGATGTTGACGTTTTTATTGATCATAATACCCATTTGTTAGTTTCTAAGATTTATAGAAAATCTAACATTTTCAAATTCTTATTTAGAATATTCCAGTTGCCATCCTGAATTTCAAAAAAGAGCTGCTGTCAAAGGGCAGCTTGTCAGAGCAGCGAAGATGGCAATTAGGGGTATAGATTTTGACAATGAAATTGAATTTATGCTGCAAATGTTTAATTCCAGGGAATATCCTAACAGACTTTTGGTTGAATTAAGAAGTGAGGTTCAAAGTAAAAGACAGGAGAATATCTACTCACCTATTTTGACTAACAGTTTGAAAAGGGCAAAGATTAATATACTATCCAAAAAATGTGAAGGTTATTTTACTTTTACATATAATTTGAAAGCATCCGTTATTTGTGCTATTGTAAAGAAAAATTGGCCTTTGTTAACTTTAAATAGACATTGTCTATGATTATTTGGTCACAGTCCAAGATTTGCTTTTAGGAGGGACCTCAATTTTAAGGAATTTATAGAAAGAGGTCAGTACCATGTTAATGAGGGACAGAGACATACAATTCCTAGTAACTAAAAATGTGGTAGAGGTAGACAATGTGCATATATTTTGGAAAGTAAGGACATATTTATGTTAAACAGGTTTAAAATTAATATCCACTCACACTACAATTATTTATCTAAAAACATGGTTTACATTGCTAAGTGTATGCTGTGTCCTGCTTTTTATGTCGGGAAGACATCTAGAAATTTTAAAAGTAGAATTTATGAACATATATCAGATATAGCTAAGGGTATAAATACAAATGCTTTAAGTAGACATATTCAAGTGAATAATGATCATTCTTTCAAATTTCCAGTTGTACATCTTGTTCCTGACTTACAAGGCAGAATGGTTCCTGAGCAGTTAGAAGCTTGTGAGCTGCATTGGCAACTACGACTTAATGCTATTAGACCTGGTTTAATGCACAAGCATTTTAAGCATATTAAAACTGAAACACTATGGTTGTTTCTTAAAAGAAATTTTTTAACAATTTTTAGCACTTACAACAACATGTCACAGCAATTTTCTGGAGTAAGGTATTTGTTTTTTTTTTCTTAAAAAAACTTTGTTAGTTTAATATAAGATGGAAATAATTGTTTATTTATATAATTAGGGTTGTTAATTATACATAAGGGAGGTACTTGCAATTAGAAGGTGTTCTGAAGAAGTCCTGTGTACTAGCATTGTTACGGATGGAAGCGCTCAACCTTTTAACTTGGATTTTTTGTGCAAATTACAGCGCATTTCCTAGCTTCACATTATACTATATTTCCCCAGCTGCTTATTATGCTACATGTCCCTCAGCATTTCTCCAGCTAAACATTATACTGCATGTCCTCAACAGCACATTATTCCACAGGGCCCTACATGCATACTGGTGTTGTACACCTCCAATTACACATTATGCCCTATTTTCCAGGGCACATAATATTTCATGTATCCAACTGCAAATTATGCTGTATGTCCAAAGCCGAAGAGTATGCTGTCTGTCCCTATTTTAGCCTTAGGCCACATGTCCTCAGCTCCACATTTTGCTACATATCTCCTTGGAATGCACTGTTATTCCAGGCAATGGAACAGCTGCCAATGTCAACAGACAACATAGATGATGGATTTAACATGTCAGAGGCAGTTAGTAAGAAAAGCATTATGTACATGTAATCTTGGTCTGTGAGAGTTGGTTTCTCTGAGACACTTACTGTTTTTTTGTAAACATGGTAGGTATAAATAAGCAAAAGTCTTCTTGTATAATCAGAGTGTGACCAAAGGAAGAAAGATGCCACTAAACAGCTTTAGATTCAGGCTCTGTTTGCAGGACAGTTGATTAGAGGACAGCGCAATATTGGGTTATGGATGTTTACTAACTCTGTACAGCCTATTTGACATACAAATGTACTAATCATGAAAAAACATTGTATTCTGTTTTAATAGTTGCAGATGTTGAGATTTAGATGCACGTGTGTGTGTGTGTGTGTGTGTGTGTGTGTGTGTGTGTGTGTGTGTGTGTGTGTGTGTGTGTGTCTATGTTTGTGTATTTTATTCTTTAAAAACTCAGTAAAGACTACAAAAACTAGTCTGTTAAAGCCTACAGCAGCAAGACTGCCTGCAGATCCATATTCCACCATATTTACTCTGGTGACAGTTAGTTTGACAGACTGCAACATAAACAAATCACTATTTAGAGGTAGGCACTACATATAAAAAAGAAATGCATACTAGGTATATTGCATATTTCATGATGTTTTTAGATACATCTATATTTCTTAACTCTGTTCGACCTCTCTGCAAATGACATATATTTTTACATATAAGAAAAGCATCACCATTTAACTTCCTATGACAGCTATTTAAAAATGGTATGCGTTTACAATGAGGAATATTGTAAGAGAACACAAAAAATCCTAGATGTTAACTGATAAAAGATGTACAATTCTGTATTTTTTCTGATGACACCTAGTCTGTCTTACTGGCATACTTCTGCTGCCTTTCTACTGTACTTATTACTAATTACTGAACTAGTCCACTAAATATATGTACGTAAAAAATGACAATCATATTTATGCTATTAATATCTGCATACAGGACAATTAAGTGTCATAATCATGGTTAAGCACAGCACAGAATACTTTAACATTTTGTGCTCATTAATAGAGGACTAGT
>NC_056726.1:1907786389-1907788889 GCF_019279795.1 Protopterus annectens
GCACTTTAAAAGAAATATTTAATGCAAAGTAATACTGAAGTGGAGTACACTATTTAAATATGTAAATGGAACTTTTTGTCTGAGGGAACTCTCAAACTATTGTTAGTAAAATTTAATTAGCATAAGCATTATGTACTTGCAAATCTGTCAGTTGGCCTTCAATGAAATGTACATTAAAAAGATAAACTGCACATCATTTTTTTCTTTTAAAATACCAGGTAATAGACTGAACATTTCAAACAGATGCTCTTCCCAGTTGAATCAAAGTTCACAAGTGACGCATCCTATTTTAAATAAAATGCAGTTAGTTTGCTATTGAAATTTTAAATTTTAAGTCCAAGGGCTCTTTGTAAGATCACCTTGCTGCTGTCAGGAACAGTAGGCATCCATGCATAAGACAGAGTTCAACATTTTGAAAAATGGACAGTTTGCATTGCAAATGTAGTATGTGTTGAATATGCAATTGAAATATGCATTTCTTCTCATTTTGAAGGTGTGTGTGTCAGTAATGTAAGTATTACAAGACCAATTCTTCCAATTACAGACATTTTTGTAACAAAATTTGCTAAAACTCACATTTCAAAGCAATATCTATCTGTCTGTCTATCTATCTATCTATCTATCTATCTATCTATCTATCTATCTATCTATCTCTCTCTCTTTATATATATATATTTAGGGTTTATATTATGGCATCAAACGGGCTGTTAACTGAACACCCTTTTATTGGCACATACTAAGCAAAATACAAAAACCCTGAAAGGCTACAAAAGCAAATTTTTCCCCAGGGGAAAAAAATCGCTTGGCCGACATTGGGGATTTGTCCTTTCCTCCACTGTAGTGCAGTCTCGGAGTTGGTATATTTAGTTAGGGGGTGGGGGGAGCCCCCTCTTCATACAGTCTGAATTTTTTTTTTGTCTTGACCAAGTGATTTTTTTTCCCTGGGAAAAATATTTGCTTTTGTGGCTGTTCGGGGCTTTTGTATTTCGCTTAATATGTGTTGATAAAAGGGTGTTTCAATGGCATAATATAGTATTTATATATATATATATATATATATATATATATATATATATATTTTTTTTTTTGTTTTTCTGTAGGACAAGTCCCTATCAGCTAGTGAAATGGGACAGAAAATGTAAATCTGTCAAAGGATAACAGGGTCATAGGAATTTACAAGGCTATTGCCCCTGAGGCCCTTAAGGTTTAGCCATGAATTTAGCCCATGTTCCATCAAGTCAGCACCCTATGCCACTGTCCAGCAGGGACAACTGTGGAATCCCAGGGTGTATTTTCTGTTCCCCATCCAGTTATCTAGGATGCGGTTAAAAAGGTTTAATAAGGTACTCAGCTTTACATGGAAAGAGATTCTGTTCCACAAAAGGGGAGTGCCTGGGACACAAATCTGTCCTGCCAACAAGTCCTATTGATGTCACACACTTGTTTGAAGTGACACATGCGGGTTACTTGAGTAGAGCTTGACTTGCAGATATGCAGCAGTCTCATCAAGGCGGGGTCTGAGATTGATTTGTATGGCAAACAAAGGTCACCTCTGAGGAGTCTGTAGGAGACTGAATAGAGGGACAGGGCTTTAGCCTATCTGTGTAGGGTAGCTGTTTGAAGCCCTGGATTCTCTGAGTGAGGAACCTCTGTGGTCTCTCCAGCTGCTGCATGTGCTTTGTGAGGTAAATGCCGAAAGGGGCACTGTACTCAATAATGGGTCTTATAAAGGACCTGCCCTTTTGCATGATACAGGAAGTTGACGATTAAAAGAAAAACATAGAAAAAGTATTATGCTGACAAGATATCTTTCCAATGTAGATATAAAAGAAGAAAATGAATCCTAGGAAGAAATAAAATTGCTTTCTCTTTGTTTTTTTTTTCCAAAGTCAAAGTCCTTTTAAAAACAAAACCATTAGTTTGTGTAAATAGAACACATAAGATGCTGCTGCTTGTCCAAGCATGATTAACTATGTTATTTTCTAATTTATTCACATGTGACCTTGAGACCAAAGAGTTGAAATCCATCCATCCACATCAACTTTTTCCCACTTTTGTACATGGGGTCAGGGTGCTGTTTCAACATTGACAATCATCTGGAGCCAAGGTTTATACCACTGGATGGCTAGCCCTGCTGCAGTAGTTCTTCTATACCACATACTCACAAACACACACTCGCACTTCTGTCCAATTTAGAGTGTCAAATCCACCTACTGCATGTCTTTGGAATGTGGGAGGAAACTAGACCTCCCGAGAAACCAATGCAAAGAAAGGAAGGACATGCCGACTCTGCACAGAAGACACCCTTGCTGAGAATTGAAACAGGCAACCTCTTGCTGTAAGGTGGCAAAAATAGCCACTGCTCCACTGCACTGACCTACTAAAGTGTTGAAAGTTGACCTATAAAAAAAAAATAAAGGAGAATAACGGAAAATATAACATCTCAAAAGTCTGGCCAAGCATAACATCTGTTTTACTTAGGAAGTTATTGTTATTGCCA
>NC_056726.1:1907793889-1907801389 GCF_019279795.1 Protopterus annectens
CAAGGGCTTCCCCTCCATCAAC
The DNA here is from genome assembly GCF_019279795.1 of Protopterus annectens. NCBI lineage: Eukaryota > Metazoa > Chordata > Ceratodontiformes > Protopteridae > Protopterus > Protopterus annectens. The sequence goes on from NC_056726.1 coordinate 1,907,793,912, forward strand.
TGCCAGGTCATGTGCGATGCCCAGAGCATTATAATGAATGTGTGTGCTGTCAGCCCTGGAAGCTATCACGACTCACACATTTGGCACATGACGCAGCTGTACCAGAGATTTGCCAGTGAGGACATCCCATATGGCCACCTAGTGTGGGATGCTGGTTACATAATGGAGCCGTGGCTGATGACACCTATCAGAAATGCACACACACCCGAACAAGAACTCCATAAGGAGGCACACGCACAGACCAGAATCATAATAGAGCATGTGTTTGGGATGCTCAAGTCATGGTTCTGGTGCCTGGACATATCTGGTGGAGCCTTGCAGTGCTCTCCAGCTACATGTACCCAAATTGTCATTGTATGTGCCATGCTACGCAATGTGATCCTGTCACAACAGCTGCAGCAGGAACAGCATGGGGCAGGGCCACACAGCCCCCCACCATTGCCAAGACCAGCACAGGCACAGAGTGACTCGGAGGAGGAACAACTTGAGTCTGTCCCTTTAGGCAGAAGGAGGCATGCTCAGTATGCCCAGGCTTTGGTAAAGAAGGAACGCATAGCACATACACTGACATGGTAGGAACCCAGGGAATGACACCTCTGACTTGCACATACAGTAAAAGGGATGCCAAACATGACACTACCTGTGCTTAACCATGTATAGGGAGTGTACTATGTGCATCCGACATAGTCAGCCCTCCAACACCATCCTCAATACTAGCACAGCCACAAGGTAAGTCACTCTCACTATCAATTGCTGAATGGAGTAGTATGTTCTGCTACTTGTATCTATGGTATGGATGTGAGCATGCAAGAGAATCGGGTGGCTGAATGGGATGGCAGCAGATAGTAGACACCTATATGGGCAGCATGAAATCCATAACAAATACTGGTGTCAGCATAGTAGGCAGTACTAGACAAGGTGACCAAACCCGCTGCAAGACATGTGGTGGGATAATGTGTGCCCATAGGACACATACATGCATGTCAGTGAGGCTCACATACCCAACAACAGGCTCAGCCTGCATGACAGGTGTAGACAACCACAAAGAAAGGATGTGCTAAGGCCTCCAATTGATGGCAATGGAGAGCAGCCCCCCTCCAGACCTACACAGACTACAACAGGTCAGGCAGTGGGATGTTAGTTCTGAAGGATAAGAAGTCTGAAACTGAAATGTAGGTCAATAAAACCTAAGATCTGTACTATACTGATATGCCTCTAGTCTGCATGATAGGTCAGAATGCAGAATGAAATGGAAGCCAGCAGAGTACCTGAAATACCAGTACAGTCATAGCAAATGTTAAAAGTTGTCAGGTGTGCCCCCCACAATCTTATGTAGAAATGCAGTAAAATGTACATGTGGGTATAATAATAGTGGAGCACAGATTACTTGAGCTGGCCAAATTAGCAGGATAGATTGTTGCACATGTACAATATGCAGGGCTCTGTGTGTCAGGTTGTTGTGTGTTGTATACTGTGTGAAATTGGTCAGCATGTAGGCATGGAGGGTTGTGTCCTGATGGCCAATGGCCAGTACTGTTGACAGGGCCAAGTTCTCACAACTGCAGTGCCAAACACAATGCATCCCAGCAAGACCCAATCCAGCAGTAATTCATACTAATTATTCGAATGCAATATCTGTCACCATCTGAAAGATGGACATGGCATGAATGTGGGCCCAGACATACACACAGTACACGGGTTATATTAGAACATTGAAGTATTACTACATCGAATGTTCTAATATCGAACCATTTCACTCAAAACACCACAACATTGAATACTCAGAACAGCAAATTTTTTCCCTGGGAAAAAAATCACTGTTCCAACAAACATACACACAACAGAAGCACACCAAAATACATAATCCACACACATACACTTCACAAAACCCTACACTAAACCATACATAAACTACTAGCTATCCACTTACCTTACCCAAACCTAACCCTAAGGTCTGTAACCACCGCGCACACACCTTACCTGCTTCCAAACCCTAAAGTCCCTATTGCACACTCAATTTCCCCATTCCCTGACCCTAAAGTCCCTGTCGCACACTCACCTTACCTGCTTCCTAACCCTAAGGTCCCTATCACACACTCACCTTCGTTCGCACACTTACCTTAACCCTGTCCGTAACCTTCTCTCCACAGTTGAGGAAATAGTGAAGCTGCAGAAACGGCCCACCAAATACTTTCCCTAGGAAAGTATTTGATATTCTGCCGCTTCACTATTTTCAGCGTTCGGTGCAAAGGTTTCGATATTAGTACATTCAAAGTAGTAATATTTCGATGTACTAATATAGACCCCAGTACACAGGTGGAAGTACCCTAGACAGATAGTGTATAAAATGTTACTGTCAAATGGACACACCTTTGGAATTATACAAACAGGTTAGCAGCACATTAGTTGTCTGTGTAGTATGGAATACTGATGTAGTCTGGCCAAACACTGGCAGACCACAAAAGGCACAGTTATGAAGTACTGAGAAACTGCTGATGTCCCTGCACAAGCTAGCATAAGGGGAATGTCTCACATATATCTGTGAGTCAGCTGCAAGTAGCTTCCATAGCACACATGCAATCAGCTCACCCCACCATCAGCCAGGGGTACCTCACAGGTCATATCCCTGCTGTTGGGAATGAGTGCAATATGACCCCCACTTCTGTAATGGAATACACACAGAATGCAGCATGCTGAAGAGGTGTCCCATACAGGTGTGTCCCTAGCTGTAAGCAACACCCAACATCCACACCAATGGATTAATAAGGACAGAATCTATTGCCATTAACACCTTGCACACCCACCCTGTCACATCAGGGGAATACAGTGGCTTGCAGCCTGGGACTGAAGAAGTGACAGAAGACACTGGCCTGCTACAGATGCCTGCATCACTACTAAATGCCCTACAGTCCTCTGTCAAAGGCCTGTGTCTGAAATAACTACATAACACAGTCCACAGAACATAAATGCAAGGCCTTGTCAACAAATCCCAGTAGCATGTCCACCATGTCCTACTGCATGAACTGCGGACCAACCCCTAAATACTGCTGGGATGAAGTGATAACTATAGGGATACTTATCATATATCACTTGCATAATGTTAGGAAGAGGATAGAATAATGGGGGGGGGGTAGAAGCATGGATGCCTAGGAATCTGTGAAGTCTGAAACTCTGATGTATGCCCATACTATCCCTGCCTGCAAACACAGGAATGGTTGGCTAAAAACCTGCTCATAAATCACAATGTGAAGGGGTAATGACCACATATATGAGCCCTGCCTCTAAGTAACCTGTGTGAATCTATACAGCTGAGAGGTATGGCCACAGCAGGATATGGCCATTCTGTCACATCGATAGATGTACAAGCATGGGATCCTCAGCCACCACAGTACCAAGGTGCTGGAACATTTACACAGACCCATCAGCAAGTGTCAGCAGCTCCCCCTCCAGAATGGCATGATTGTGCAAGAATATCTAGGCTACAGACCACAATAGTGAACACAGCTTCATTCATCTTGTATTCTCCAGGAAATTACTGCGAGCAATTACGTATATCTGTCAGTAGTTGATGACATAATACATCACAGTGTAAAACAGTACATATGTCTGAATATCTCTGGTAACACCAAAGCCATGTGGCAGAAGCAGCACAGACACAATTAGTTACAGTATCTCACTATCCTTTGCCCATTGTGACCGCATATTTTCAACCTATCTACAGATATCCTGCAGAAACAGGTTGCTAGCTGTAGGTGAAGAACACAAATGCCTGCACTGGAGTACAACCTATTTGGAATAGATTCACATATTCAATACAGAAGATCATACTGGGCATGCTCCTACACTTACAGAAATGAAGCCCATGTCTGGCAACAACAGCGGACTATACATATCTGTCAGTCGCAGATATCTGTGTAAACACTCCACATTGCAAACTGGTCATGCTTTGCACACACATCGGATAGGAATACACACATATATCCAAGGACAACGCACTATAATAGGTCAAGCATACACAAACATAGATGTGTGGAAGAGAGAGACAGTGACAAAGAGCTTCCCATCATGAGGCCTGTCCCACCCAGCACACATCCAATTGGCCAGTATCACATGATGTGCAAATGTCTATCACTCTAGACATTTGCTTCTGGGAGCCCTCAGCACTATAGCCTCTGTGGTGCTTGTGATAACTGTGTAACATGACAGTACAAGTCATTATTCATCTAGCAAGTGTATACACAGTCTTGTCAAATGTAAAGCTGTGTGTGACTGAGTGTTGTGTGTGCTTCCAAAGGAATGGTTTATGGCTCATTCACACACACTGAACTCCCCATTGCCCTACTTTAACTAGCCTGCTGATTTTAGTCACCTTGAAATACCCCTTTGGACAACAATCATCCTTATAGGCTCTGTGGTGTGTGCAATACCTGAGTAATGCTGTAGTGTGATGTACTAGTTAGGTAGAAGTTTTAATCCCAGACATGACAACTGTGAAACTCTGTGTCTGTGTAGGGATCAATGCTTTTGAGGTCATTCACAGTCACTACATCTTCCATTGCCCTAATTTAGCAAGCCTGCTGACGTCATTCACCTTGAAATACACCTTTGGAGAAAGGCTAGCTCTATAAGCTCCGTGGTGCATGCTTTAACTGCATAATGCTATAGTGTGATGTACTAATTAGGTAGGAGTTTTAATCCCAGGCATTGAACTGTGAAACTTTGTGTGTATAGGGATCAATGCTTTTGAGGCCATTCACAGTCACTACACCTACCATTTCCCTACTTTAGCAAGGCTGCTGGTGTCATTCACCATGACATACACCTTTGGAGAAGGGCTAGCCCTATAACCTCTGTGGTGTGTGCTATAACTGCATAATGTTATAGTATCATGTATAAGTTAGGTAGGAGGTCTAATCCCAGACATAGTAACTGTGAAACTTTTTATGTGTAGGGATCAATGCTTTTGAGGCTATTCACAGTCACTACACCTCCCATTGCCCTACTTTAGCAAGGCTGCTGATGTCATTCACCTTGACCTGCACCTTTGGAGAAAGGTTAGCTCTATAAGCTCCATGACATGTGTTATAACTGTGTAATGCTATAATGTGATGTGCTAATTAGGCAAGAATTCTCATCCCAGACTTAGCAACTGTGGAGCTCTGTGTGTGTGTGTGTGTGTGTGTGTGTAAAGAGTAATGCTTTTGAGGGTATACACAGTCACTACACCTTCCATTGCCCTACTTTAGCAAGGCTGCTGATGTCATCTACCTTGAGATATACATTTGGAGAAAGGTTAGCCTTCTAAGCTCTGTGGTGCATGCAATAAACGTGGACCAATTTAGTAGCAGTAACTACACAGCTGTGGGTTTTAATCCCATCTGTGGCAGGTGTTTGTGTGTGTACTTCAACGTTTTTGTCCCTATTTACAGCCTGTACACATCTCCAAGCCTGACTTTAGCAGTCCTGCAGATATCACCCACCTTACAAGTATCTGTTGCAAAGCCTATACCATGTCAGGTCAGTGGTGCATGTGGTAAATGTATAACATAATGGCTCATAAAGGTTATTAGATAGAGATTTGAACCTCACCCCTGGCAAATGTAAATGTGTGATTAGGGTGAAATTACTTTTGGGATTTCTCACCCACTACATCACCCAATGCCAGTATTTACAAGGGCTGGAGATGTTCCTCACCTTAGAAGTACCTTGGGAAAAATCCATCCAATAAGCTTTGTGGTGCATGTGATAAATGTGGTACACTGTAATAACAATGCATAGCTAGGTAGGGGTTTGAATCTCAGTACTGGCAAGTGTGTGTTTGTCATCAGTATCTTGTGTGGAGGTTGCTGTGATTGTGTAATGACAGGATTCATTGTGGGGTGGGTTGTGCTAAATTCTTATGCTGAGGACCTACTATACATCACAATGTCCACCTTACTAGGACAACAGATGTCAAGCAGCAGAGAGTCTGGTGTAGAAAATCCATAGCCCTACATGTGACATTATGGATCGGTCAGCAATATAGGCAACCCTTGAATTACCCAGAGAACACTCACCACCCATGTCTCATACACAAACACACTTGGCTAGGCAACAACCACTATATTGGTAGTTCACTGCATATTGCCCACAGGTAGTAACCACGTTGTGATTGTAGTGGACTACATGCCTGTTGACCACAACACTGCCACTGACATCAGAATGTACTGTGATGTGTAACATCTCCTGACTGAGTGTGTGTTATCTAGCAAGTAAAAGGAAATGGCCCCCTGTTCCATCCCTACAACAGGCAAATGATTGGTTACAGTGGTTCTATGCTATGTTCCCCACTGGACGACTACAATAACTGTAGAGTCTGCAAATGTAACCCACAAAGGGAATACCATGCCTTATGCACATGCCCTTTATGGACAGATGCCACTAACTCCACTGAATACCTGTATCATGCTGTCAATGTAGTTGCAGGCATGACCTCAGTTCCATAGCCATTTCTCACCACATGAGGTCAGGAATGCCACATCAGATGATAACAATCTGTCCACACAACATGCCCCATAGAGCCCAGGTGCACTTCCACGTGTCACAGAACATGCATGTGGGACATATGCACAACCCAGACACTGTCCATGTTATGGAATATAGAACACATACATGATAAGCATTGCACATCACTGGCCACCCACAATAGTAACCCAGATGAGTGGATGGTGAACACAATACCCACCTGTGTGGGACAATCCAGGGACTACACCCCTGAGCCACACTGGAAACCATTGTCATGTGGCCTGATGACAAGGTATACCCTTTGCCTAGCCTTGCACAGCCTTCTGGCACAGCCAGCTACTACACACCTGTGAAGCAATGAACCCATGCATGTCAGTACTGGCAAATATGTGTGTGTGTGTGTGTGTGTGTGTGTGTGTGTGTGTGTGTGTGTGTGTGTGTGTGTGTGTGTGTGTGGAGATTAGTGATTTTGAAGTCATTCACACTCACTACACCTCCCATTGCCCTACTGTAGCATGCCTTCTGATGTCATTCACCTTGAAATAACCTTTGGCCATGTATCAACCTGAAAAGCTCTGTGGTGCATGTGATATCTGCGTAATACTGTAATATAGCAAACTAGTTGGTTAGGAGTTTTAATCTTGACCCTGTCAACTGTTAAAATGTGTGTGAGTCCCTGAGAGAGTGTGGTTGTGTCTTCCTTGACAACTGCTTTTGTGGACAGCCACATGTACTACACTTCCCTTATCCCTCCTTTATCACTGTTGCTGATGTCACTCACTGTCAAAGATACCTTTGGACAGCCCTTCAACAGGTAAGCTCTGTGGCATGTGCAATAAGTGCATAACAATGTAATAACAATACATAGTCAGGTAGGGGTTTGAAACCCAGTACTGATAAATGTGTGCTTGTGTGTTTTATCAGTGCCCTGTGTGGGTGTTGAGGTGACTGTAATGACAGTGTCTGTTGCAGTG
>NC_056726.1:1907806389-1907816389 GCF_019279795.1 Protopterus annectens
TATCCTAGATATTATGTAGCCACACTGGCTTGTAGTGCATCATTACGTTACTACTGTTGACAGTGCTTTCCCAAGTAAGAGTGGATTGTAGATTGCAGAACTGGAACCAAACACCCCTGCATGCAAAGATGGACTCTGAGTCCTCACTGTCATGTTCTTGGTGTGTGAGCTGTGTGTCATTACATTTTTCCTACTGGCTATTGATCTGACATGTGGATATTAACTGTAGACTACTGTGTGTATAGGACATGTCATTGAGGGCTGCTGTCATGTAGTAATGGCATGTCTATCAGTGTCAGACATCTATCTGTCAACACAGTCATCCTAATGCATAACCAGTTGGATAGCTGATGTCTGTCTGTCCTTTTTCCAGATGTGCAGATGTCACATATCCATCTTGGCTGCTTACAGGCAATATATACTTCAGTGACACTGACATGTCTGCTCAGCTGTGTTATGAATGCCACAGCTAGTAATCCCAAACCTGTACGCACCACATGACATGGATACCTCAACTACACTACCACAGCCAACAGAACATGCTTGGGTAAATGACTCCAAGAAAGACACTGACCATGTTATGTAATACATGTTGCATACATGTCAACTGGAGCACCTCACTGGTCCTCTGCAAGTGGCAACCAGATGATTGGATGCTGCATTTAACTCTTACCCTGAGGATCAACCCTATGGCATCAGTTGATAGATGGCCTGCTGACAAATGGCAGGTGGCATGATACCACTGTACACACATCCCCTTCTCTTCCCATCTCTCCATGGACAATATCCTGGTACACACCTATGAACACCTGCACCTATGGACGCCAGTACTGACAAATGTGTCAGTGTGCATTCCTGAGAATAACAGGGTCTGTGTGTTTGTAGACCTGTAGTTGATAATACCCTGAGACCCTTCACACCCACCGCAAACCCCATTACCATAGTTAGATATGGCTGCTGCTGTAATGGACATTATATGTACCTTGTTACAATCTTAACCCTATGGGCTACCTGGAGCTTGCAGTACCAGCACAACACTGTTGTAAAAATGGGTAGATAGGCATGGGTTATCCTCTGAGTTCTGGCAAGTGTGTTTATGTGTGCAAGTGTGTATATTTGTAGGATACAGCATTCTGAGGCCACATTCTCCTAATACAATACACCTTGCCTCACAGTATAAGGGATAGTGATGTTGCTGACCGTAGGAGAGCCATGACAATGCATCACCCTACTATCTCTGTGGCATGTGCAGTAGATGCATATCCCTGTAGCAGCACTCTTGAGATAGACAAGGGGTTGTATTGCAGTCGTGGTCAATGTGTGATGGTGGGTATGTCAGACTATTATCATGGGTTTCAGTGAGTACAATATCCAATGTGGGGTTTGGGTGTTGGGTATACTGTCTTTACACCATGGAACCCCCAGTACATGTCCCAAGGTCCACTGTATGGAGACCACTGTCACCATCAACTATACAGGTAACTGATTACACTATCCAGCCCAGTGATGCATGTGCTGTGTGCAACTTATTTGTAAAGGAATGGACACACTGACAATGTAGTTAGCACTGATAAATGCAGGTCTCTCAGATGTGTGTATGACTGTTATGTGTTTGTCAATGTGTATATGACAGTATGTCACACTATGTATTGTTCATAAACCACCAGTACATCCCCCATTACCATACTGTACAGGGCCTGGTGACATTCTTCACTTAACATGTAACCTGGAACACACCTCCTCCTAAAAGCTGTGTGGTGTGTGCAATTAAGGCCACACACATTAGTAGCACTACATACCTAGGTAGGGGTTCTAATCCCAGTGTTGTCAAGTAAGAGTGTGTGTGTATGTGAAGGGATCTACTTCACTTTACAGAATAAACATGTCCCAGGAGGTCATCTGTCTGAGAACTGACCGGCAAATGCTAACATTCCACAGGTATTAGCCTGTGGAAATGTATTCCATCACAACTAGTAGTAGATGTGTAAATGCCCTCTTCCCCATTGTATGGCTGCACAGCGATACTGGGGTTGGTATATAAAGCTGGGTGTGGATCTTGTGGACACAACTACCATCATTGCAGTTATTGTTGAGTGTATCCCCCCTGCTTAGTTGGCTGCAATATTGTACAGTTCATGTTAACAGGTTAAGTAGTTGTCAATCACAGTATCTGTGGTTCTACACCACCTCACATCCTCCAAAGGGTAGGGCTGTGCCACCCACAGCAGCACACCTATGTTTACCAAGTTGAGGATTGCACTAAATTGGGGAAGGGGACATATACCCTGCCAGTACCATTGTCAATAACATTAAACTAGCAGACTGATTATTTCCTAATGTGTTGTTATGCCTATTCTGTCTTGGTGGAATTACATAGGCTAAAATGAGCTCCTTGCAAAAATACATCCATCCATGTGTACAGTTTTCTTTGTGTATTGCATCAACACCAAAGCCTCTGTGTGTGTGTGTGTGTGTGTGTGTGTGTGTGTGTGTGTGTGTGTGTGTGTGTGTGTGTGCTATACACAACCATGTGGTGTGTACCACCCAGTACACTTACCATTGTCTACTGTAGAAGGGCTGCTGACATCAGCCACCATGCACTCACCTGTATACACCCCTCAGAACTATCAGCCATGTGGCACATGCAGTAACTGTTATACAGACCTGTGACATGTGTTCAGCTGTACCCAGGATATGGCACAGTCAAGGTGTCACTACAGTGCCATACCCCTTGGAGGAAACAACAGCAGAGCAACATCCTGCTGACAAATGGACACCTGCAAAACAAACGGAATACATTATGGAGACCACAATCACTCAGTGTTAATAACAGCTATAATGCATCATGGCTGGACAGCTACACATCCTGACAGGTAATTATTAAACTTTAGTGCTGAAAACATGTTACACAGCATTACATTGGTATGCCGTAGTAAGTCACCCTGTGCATCAGAACTATATTAGCCTGTCCCTGCATCAATGTTATGGATGACATGGATGTGGCACAGGTATCACCATATGCACAGGGTGTGTTGTTAGCTTGCAAAAGACCTAGGCTGAGCTATTCATTTGACATCATGTCTGCGTGTTATGGGATTTCATTATTGATTGGGCTGTTGTGATGTGATGTGTGTAGGTATGGGGTTGCCCTAGCTATGTTGGTGATGTGTGTGTTTATGTATGCACACAGTTCTGACATGTGGCTACCCTCTACAGAGGTTTGTTGGACAGCTGCAGACTGTACCTGGCAGGGTGTGCAGTTTACCGTTTCCGGCCATGGACATGAGAATTGTGCCTTCCAGGGGGTTCCACGTGCATCACCAGATACAAGCCATGATATGGTACTCTCCCCCTGATGATGACATATGTTCATTGGATCCGGGTCCCTTTTCGGACTGGCCAGAGCCATGTGCACATGGCCTGCTGTGTTGTGGTGTGGACAGCACCCCCCCTGCAGTGCTGGGGCTGTTACTGCCACTACGGGAGTGGTTCTGACTTCTTGCACATCCACATCGACCTCCAGCTGTTGGTGTTGCTGGTCTACATCCACGTTGCCATCACACTACTCCCACCATATGCTCAAGCACAGACATTCCACAGTCGAGGATTCCCACCATCTCACCCAACCATCTATCCAGGACCTCTGCAAACTAACAGTGGGCACCTGCAAGATCACGGATGTTGTCAATAAGAGTGGAATGAGTACTCTGCACCCGCAGACCTCGTCTAGTATGCAGTTCCATACATGCCTGTGTCTCCATGATGGCCTGAAACATAAGTCTGGTGACACCAGATGTGGCACTTATGCCAGGGGCATGATGACCAGCAGCCCTCCTCTGAGCACCACTGTACATCTGCCTGTGTGGTACCTCACCAGGCATCTGGCTATGGCTGCTGTGTCCAGACACATGTGCCATAGACACCACACTGTCCTGTCCCATGCCACCACCTGCCAACTATCCCTCATCTATGGCCACTGGTGAGGGGGTATGTATAAGCAATGTGACTGTGTGAGGGATGGGGTGGATAACAGTGGGATGTCAAACTATGGCACAGCTTCAGCCACCGACATCCCTGCCTGTGCCTCAACACAAATATCATCATTGTTAGTGTCTGTATGGACAATAACATCAGTTTGCCTGCAGGAGGGACCCTGACTCATCTCTCCACCTGTGAGGGGAAAACAACAAATACACTTTAAGACCTGTACATCATTGCTTAACTGTACACACACACACGCACACACACACACACACACACACACACACACACACACACACACACACACACACACACACACACACTTACAGGTGAGGTTGTACAAAGATATTACACACAGACATCTCATTACCCATCTGTCAAAATGCATGACATATTTTATTTTATTTATTTATTTATTTATTTATTTTATATTACATTTGTTTACCGGGAAAGTCTGACTGGAGTGAGGTCCATTTTCAGCAGAGGCCCGGGGAGAAAAGCTCCACAACAACACAATTACAACAATAAAACAATTCAGTACAGAGATATGTTTACAATCAAAGAGATACATCATACAATAGTTTGTTCTAAGCAAGGTTAGCTTATACGTAGTAGACCCTGGATGTCAGCATTGGCAGGACAAAACACACATTGAGTGATGCAATCAAAAAACGATGCCATTAAGGAGACATGTGACATATGGCACTCAACAGCATGCACTGCAGCTACAGTCAATCCCTGTTACCAACATTATACATCTCTGTGATGTATGGGTTGTGTTAGTAGGTGATGCCACTTCCCCTGGAATACACTGCACCCCTGTACACAGTATTGCTGTGCACTTCTTAAGCACCCTGGCATGTACTGTGCACCATAACTCACAGGTGTACATGCCATTGCTGAATGTGTATATATGAGTCAGTTATGTTTGCTCTGCTGCTCACAGCCCCTATGTGTTTATCCGACACATACCTGGGACGACATGTGGACAGATGTCATTAGTGAATGCCTGATTTCTGATTTGCAGATCTCATCATCAGCAGTGCAGCGCCGGTTAAACAAGGTTAAACGTTTTCTGGCTCCGCCAAGTCTGCTCTTCAAATTTTCCCTTAAGGAAGCTCTACTCTCAGTATAACCAGACTACTCACTATATTATAAGCCTAGCACTTGTTCTCAATACTTCTCTACTAAGTAAGCACTCTCGTACTAAGTAAAGCACTACATCTACTTACCACCCCTGTGAATATCCACTTCCCTTAAAGGTAGAGCACTCCCTTATACTGTTCTAGCATGTCGAGTGGTAGATTACTGGCATTGTCTCCAATTCAGCTGGTCAATCTGGGTATCTTGAGACAATGCTACAATTGTCTCATGCACACAGACAACCCTCTCCTCCTCCCAAAAAACACAAATACATGTGAGAGATGCAACTATATAGCCAAACTGGAGGCTGAACTCTCTCAACTCAGGGCTGGCATGACCAGACAGGAGGAGATGGCAACCATGCACACAACAATCCCAGTCCCACATAGACCTACCACAACTGCAAACCAAATACATAAAAACAAAGACATACTCAGAGGCTCTAATAAAAAACTTACCAAAACAACAGAGGCTCCCAAAGCAGACATCCAAAAATCCACCACCTCAAAACAAAACACATGCAACACATACTTCAATAAATCAGTGGGTCAACCAATCACAGCCCTTAAGGCCAAACACCTTGCCTGATACACTAGTAATAGGTGACTCTATAGTCAGACACACTGATGTCCCGCTGACCAGGCTGAACAAGGAGAAGGTGACTGTGAGCTATCTATCGGGAGCTAGGATCCGCCACATAACACACACACTCAAGTCACTCCAAAGCAAGTACAAATATGACTCCGTCATTGTCCATGCTGGTGTGAATGACCTGAGACGTACCTCCCTGGACTACATGAAAAGAGACACAGAGGAGCTCTCCAATTATGTAGCTCAGGCTGGTATGACCCTGACCCCGAGCAGCATCTTGCACTCACCAAGAATGATACCACAATGCAAAGACAAGATGATCAGCTTTAACAATTGGCTCAAGTACTGGTGTCATTCTAAGGGGATCCAATGTCTGTCTGCCTGGGATGACATGTTGGACAAGCCACGCTGCTTCGCAAGGGATGGCTTACACCTGTCACCACTGGGCTTTAGGATATTGGCTAAGGCTCTTGCCACCCCCATAGTACCTTTTTTAGGCAAGGCTCAAAAGACAAACCCACCTCCTTAGAAAACAAAAATGGAAAAAAACTAAGGGTGATGCTGCTCAACGCCAGAAGTCTAAATCTCAAGATGCAGGCACTTGATGCACTCCTCAGCATGGAGAACATTGACGTCTGTGCAGTAACTGAAACCTGGTTCAAGGCTCCTGAGAGCACCCCAGCACTACCAGGCTATACCTTGTATCATGCTTTTCGGCCCCAAAACCCGGGACGAGCCACAAAGGGAGGGGGAGTGTCCATATTCATCAAGGACACCCACACCTCCAGGTAAGTAGCAACACATGAAGCATCAGAGACCATACAGGTGCAACTAACCATAGGCAAAACTGCTATACAACTGGTAGCATGTTACAGACCACCCTCCCAATTTCAAGAACCCCACTCAGCCTTCCTGAAGACATTGGAGGATATGAATGTATCACAAAATACCATCATACTGGGAGACTTCAACTACCCAAACATAGATTGGGTACATTATTCTAGCCCCAATACCCTAGCCCAAAGGTTCCTGGAATTCATAAATTCAAATGCACTGGAACAACTAGTCACCTCTCCCACTAGGGGAGATAATATACTAGACCTGATCATCACAAACATGGGGACAAAATGCTCCACACCGGAAGTATACCCCTCACTAGTGAGATCTGACCACAAACTAATCACCCTGGATATACATATCCCACCTCCACCCCAGCACAAAAGACCACAGTGAAAAACTTCTCAAAAGCAGACTTCACTCTTCTTAATAGGATCATCCTTGTTTCAAGTTCTAATAATTTGTCACAAATTTGGTTACAAAAATATATTTTGTTAATGTTTGTATATAATGATTTAACATCAATAGTCACCCAATAACAGTCACTCTTCTTAAGACTGAGATGGTATCCTTTAAGCCCACTGTGCCAGTGGATACCTCATCCCACAATGCCGAATCCTTCACAAATGCTTTCTATGGACATCTCCAAGAATGCATGGATCATGCAATCCCAAAAAAATCCAAGTCCCTCTCCACCAAAGTTAAGCGCCCTGTCTGGTGGACCTCAACCATAAACAAATTGTATAACAAAAGAAGGAAGCTACTGCACGTCAGAGCAAAATCCCATGAAGGGAAGACATCTCTGATCAACATTAGCAGAAAACTACGTTTTCTCATAAAAACATCCAAGGCCAACTTTGAGAGAAAAATCGCTAAGGACACTAAAGATAACCACAAAGCCTTCTTCAGCTATGTTAGAAACCTGGGCGGAAACCCTCAGATATGCTCAGAGTTGGTTCACTACAACAAAAAATACACTGAACCCACAGATATTGCCAACATTCTGGCTGACAGGTTCAGTGCAAATTTCTCCCCTCCTTCATCCCCAAAAAAAAGAAATACTTATCCCAGCTGAATGTAATCTCCCTGTCATCTCAGATGTCCAAGTGAGAACCGCTCTAAACAAAGCAAAAAACACAGCATCAATGGGACCTGACGGTATCCCAGGTTGCGTGTTACGTGAACTCCAAGAGGAGCTAAACCCACACATAAAAATGCTATTTAACCATAGCCTTACTTCGGGATATGTGCCTGAACACTGGTGTACAGCAACAGTGGTCCCACTCCACAAGGGGGGTGCCTCTACAGACCCTGGAAACTACCACCCCATAAGCTTAACCAGCCTGGTCTGCAAAGCTATAGAAAGAATCATTATGGAACTCATAAACAGAGACATAGGGGACCTACAGACACTTGACCCCACCCAGTTCGGCTTTGTAAAGGGCAGATCCTGCCTTTTAAACCTGGCAGGATACCTGGACTTGGCTAAGGCCTTCGACACAATACCCCACTCAGGCATCATAGATAAGCTCAACAGCTTAAAAGTAAACCCTTATGTCACTAGATGGGTTGCAAACTGGCTAAAGGACAGAACCCATAAAGTTAAAATCGCTGGAGCAATGTCAGACTCAAAGCCAGTCACAAGTGGTGTCCCACAGAGATCTGTCCTGGGACCCCTCTTGTTCAGCATTTATTTCTCAGATGTTAAAGCAAACATGGGAGGGCTGTGGCTGACAAAGTTCGCAGATGACTGCAAACTAGGCCATAGTCGATACACCAGCAGACACACACATCCTACAAAAAGGCCTCACAGAAACGGACAACTGGTGCCGGAGTCACGACCTTAAACTAAATGCCAAAAAATGTATAGTCATCCCCTTTGGGAAAAACAAAGTACCCATAAATTATCACATAGACAGCAACCCACTGAGTACGGAAAAAGTAATCAGAGACCTAGGGACCCAAGTCGACAGCGACCTCTCATTTGACACCCACGTTGCCAAAGTGGTTAGAAAAACATTCTACCTTGCACACCTCATCATGAAGGGATTCACATCCAGATCTAAGGATGTCATTGTACCCCTATATTCCTCCCTCTCAGACCCATGATAGAGTACAATGCCCCATTTGGTATGTACCTCACCCGGCATTTGCAACATCTGGAGAGACCACAAAAGTACCTCACCAAGAGGATCAAGGGTCTCCAACATAGGTCTTATTCTGCCAGACTAAAGAAACTTCAGCTCTATTCAGTAGCATACCACCTGCTCAGAGGGGATCTCTGCCTGACGTACAAGGCCATGTCCAATCAGGATCTGATGGACATGCTCCACCTCAAAAAATCCAAATCCATCAGGACCACGAGAGCTAAAGACTTAAACCTCGGCACAAGTATGAATAGGACATGCTCGAGGGATAGATCCATAACCCAGAGGCTTCCCATGCTTTGTAACAAGATCCCAGTTCATATTAGGTAGAGCCCCTCACTGACTCTCTTCAAGAGAAATCTTGATGAGTGGATGGGAGATTGTAAGTTTACCCCAGGGGTCACATCTGTGTCACTGCTAGACAGGGGCACAGTAAACTAATTATATTATATAAGGGGACCTTCATTGTGTCACTACTAGACAGAGGCACAGTATTCTAAATTAATTCTGTACATTTTTTGTACCATTTCATGGGGTGGCAAAAGCCACATCACTATGGCTAGGCTTACAAATGCCCCAGGGCAGATAGCCTAGTACTATACTATGAAACTATGAAACTATGAAATTATGTATGGCCAATAAAATACAATTACACTGACAACCTTCAAATCTTACTGTGGCTAGGAGGAGTGTACACACCCTAATTGACATGGCACCCTCTTCCCTGATATGCCATGGGGCTACAATACTGCATATGTTAACAGTACACAAACCTGATATGTGACATATGACCTGTGCGATCAAATGCATTATCAAACAATTGCATTAGTTGTGTAGATGCTGATTGAGATGCATACAATTTGTGGGTGCATAAGTGTGCACACCCTTAACATGATGGTTTGTAGCACCAACTGTTAAGTGTTCTACAGCAGTCACTATTCCTGGAAGGGGTATACTAGCATGGGCGATCTGCATTTGGCAGTATTTGGTCACTCTGCCCTACAAATGTCGCCCAGCTCTGCAAGATTGCAAGGTCAACTCATGTGCACGGCCCTTGGAGGTCACACAATGCCTTCACTATTGCTGTGGAATCAGGGTTATGTCTGCCACAATTTATGACCATAGTTTTTTAACTTGGCACCTGGTCGAATTTGTTGGATACTTGTTTGGTTTGCTGTCAGTAGTTTCTTTTTACCAGTTCGTTTTACAATTTATGACCTTGGCTGTGTGCAAATACAGCCATTCTTAGCGAGCTTTGGATGTCTGCTTCAGTTCACTGTTGTGTTTCAGGATGACACCCC
>NC_056726.1:1907823889-1907858889 GCF_019279795.1 Protopterus annectens
TGTACACATCATACTAGTATTTCTATTTAGATGTATTTACCTGTGTGCCCTGTATGGAAAATGCATGTATTGCCGCACATTATTTTTTCTATTCAGATTGCAGTTTACAACTGTAGAACCAGACTGAGATGTTAGTGGTGGTCCCTGGATTCATATCATGCTGTGTGTGCAAAATAGAACTGCAGGCCTAGTCCTTATGAGACTGAGCTACTGGGGATGTGTTGTGTGTTGCTTGTGACATTCCTATCTAGTACATATTTTTGTGCACAGTACTTTTATTGTGACATGTTGCATTATTTGTTTCCCATTTTCAGTACAAATTATGCATACACAACAGACATTGGTGTCACTGTGAAACGTGTACATTAGCTGGATTGCACATTTGAATGTTTTACAACTGCATACTGCAATTTATATTCCTGAGTATACAGTGTAGGTTTTAGGTCTGCTACTGTTAGCCTTATATATTTCTCAGCACATTCACAGCTACATACAGCTGAAATTGAAAGGTTAACACAGGACAATGCTGTTAGACAAACAGGTAAAACACATTCTGATGGGAATATGTACTGTTATTTTTTTCCAGTTGTTTGACATGCCTATTCTAAAGTATGCAGATAAGCAGTGCCAAATCAGTTCACCTTAGTTAATGCATTCTGCAGGACATACACATTTCTATTTATCAGGTACAAGTGAGATGACACACACCAGTGTTTGGGATCACCTTTATTAGTTTTGACATACATATCTGTGTACAACGCAGAACTCCACAATTACTATTCCTGCATGATCTGCACAGGGGAATGCTTTTCATTTCTAACTGTTACAGTAGCCCTAACAGGGGCGGCTCGTGCTATAGGACTGTGAGACTGCAGCCCTCCCACCTGTAAAATAGGTCCCCCAGCTGTAGAATGCATAAAATAAAGTCCCCATTCCCCCACCATAGAACATATAAAAATAAAAAAAATATCTTAGACTGCTCGCATGCGTGCTTAGTTCCTGACTGCTGTGTTAGGCAGACCAGAACTCCAAGCACGCATGTTCAGGCATTCCTGAACCCTGTACCTTGGGCCCAAGTGACAAGAGCCTGAATTCCCTGCCCGCCATAATTTCTAAACCATTTATAGATTTTTGCCTCATATTTGTTCTGTTCCTCATAAAATCTGTGGTTTCTGTATTTTTGTTACTTAACACAGACAGTAGTGCAGTGGTGCAGTGTTGCCTGAGAGCTATGGGTTGTCTGGTTTGATTCTTGGCTAGGGTGCCTTCTGTGTGGAGTTTGCATGTCCTCCCTGTGTTTGAGTGGGTTTGCTCAGTGGATATTTGTCCCTATTTTTTAGAGTCTATTCCCCCATTATTGGCTTCATTCAGGTTTTTTGTGCCAAGGTTGAGAGCTATGGTGATAACTGAACTCACTGAATATGTTTGGGGTTGTATTCCCCCATTATTGGCTTTGTTCAGGTGTTTTGTGCTAAGATGTTGACAGTTATGATGAGAACTGAATTCAGCAAATGATAGCCATTTAAGTTTCATTCTTCCTTTCTTTCATAAAAATAGATGATTTGGCATAGTGGTTTTGCACATGGCCCTGGGTTCAATACTTGGCAGTAAAATGTATGGTGGTAACACAGCATTTTATTCTAGCAACTTTCCAACATTATACAAGCAATGTTTAAAATGTGTCCCTGGTTTTTGGGCTTTTGTCCCCCCCCCCCAAAATAAATTTTGGCTTTGTCCAGATTTCTTGCGCTGCAAAGGTCAGAGATACAGCTGAGTGTCAAGTAGATTTTACAAGGAGCTGAGAGCTGCAGGAGAACAAAAGTTTAGTGCTGCTTATGTCAAGTCTGCTTGCATTGTAAATAGCACAACAGGTAGTGTACTTGCTTTTGATGCAGAAGTCTGTGGGTTTTACTCCCACAGTAGGTAGATCCATTGCTGATACTGTACTCTGTTGTAAAGGGGATGGATGCTGCAGTCCTCTTTGGCGAAGATACCTAGTAACTATGAACCTGTTATCAGTTTGCCATACATTCCCTATTGTGATATTACTAGCATTATAATTTTTTAATGCAACATAAGCAATTTATTTCTGACGGGCAACAGGCACTTTATTTGTAGATGAAACAATGACATATAAAGTTGTTTGCTAGCAGTAACCTCTTCATTAGTTAACATATTTCTTTAATGTGGAATTATTTAGATGACTTTTACTTCTTCAGAGATCGTGCATATTTACTGATACTGGTGGACTGTTGAAGTTTGAGTAGACTTTTATGATGGACATGTTCTGAATTGGGCAGTTTTGTCATTATTGGTGCATGCATTTTGTTTCATTGTTTACTGGAAAAATGTTCAAAACAATAAATTTAAAATGCCGTCTAACAACTGTACTGTATTGTACAATGAATATAATTTAATTCAGTCAGGAAGGTGTATCAACGACCATGTGTATGTTTCGTGTTCAAGGGGCCTGCGTTTTGAAAACAGCCCAAAATTAATCTTTATCTGCCACTGGCAAAATGTATTTTCTTTGAATGTGGGTTTCAATGCTGTTTCAATGAATGGGAGTTTCAAGGGCAGAGAAGTTTTAATGCTAAGTCTATTTTCATTGTGAGACTGCATTGCTTTGTTTAGCAGATATCTGTTAGGGTTTATGCTGTAAAATATAAAATAAAACTTTCAAATGAAATCCATATCATCGCAGAAATAAAGCAGTATGCACATTACAGTGTTTATGGCAAATGGGGTGAAATAACCAAGGAATGGGACATTGGAATGGCTGCAGGGGGGACGCTCCATTCGACCATGATTTTGTGAGGGGGGGAAGGGCAGCAAACTCAGACAGCCCCGGCTGAACTATACCTCTCAACTGTCCAGAATTTTGCAGAATGAATAGATTTTTGCTTCTTATTTTTGGTTTGTTCCATATAAAATTTTTGGTTTTCTGCCAAATCATTTAGGAATCAAGTCACTAAATAATGACAGACATTGAGTTTCAGACATCATAACCTTCAGAAAAATGCATGCTAAAGCAAGACCTGTTATTCTATCAACTGTCTTAAGTTTATACAAGAGCAAATTTTAGTACTGTTTGCATGTTCCCTCAAGATATTTGGCCTTGTCCAGATTTCCTGCATTAAGAGGTTGAGAGGTACGTGCAAATAAATCACTTTATAGAATTAGGAATATCCAAACCTCTCAACTGTCCCCAATTTTGGCTCAAAATGTTGCTCTCCCCCTAATAATCCCTCTGCAAAATGGTAATTTTGGAAGAAAACGTGGAGGGTTTACAATTATAAATTTAACTGTAATGATCAGAGTTATAGATTACTTTTATTTCAGAAATGTATGTAGATGATCTTATTTTGTCAGCTGCTCAAGTTAACAGTACTAATTTTAAAAAGGTGTCTCTTTTTTGACAGGTTCCCAGCTGTATTGTGTGGCAATTTTATATTTTTGCATAACATTTTTGGTCTGTTTTTCATAAAATTGTGGTTTTCTGGCAAATTAGTAGCAAATCATTAAAGACTGAAGTTAGAAAATAATGGCAGACATTTGAGTTTCAAATTTCATACCTTCAAAAATTCATACTAATGCAAGACCTACTACTATTCTATTATCTTTCTAAGTTTATAATAGCAATTTTTAAATGTTGTCTTTATTTTTGGGCCTGTGTCCCACTTCTATGTATGGCTTTGTCCAGATTTCTTGCTCTGAGTTTGAGAGGTATGAGAGTCAGAGCCATCACCATCAGCCAGAGACATTTTAAACTGTGACCTACTTGTTGCACCCCACTCCCCATTGTAGTGGCTCTAGATGTGTCCAAGCAAGGCAAGGAGCAGTTATGCAGTGTAAGTGTGCAGAGTATTCCCCCATCCAAGGTAGACCACAAGTAAGTCCATGGCTTTTCATCTGTCCTTGATTTTGCAGAATGTTCTGATTTTCTGTCATATTTTTATACTGTTGATTTATGCTTCTTATTATTCAAAAAAAGCATGCTGTTGCAGTGCCCTGTTGCTCTGTATTAAAGTAGCAATGCTTTATTGACCATCAGGTAAGCTTGTCAGAGACTGTAAGATGCAAGTAAGCTTTAATAAGCATACTGTTAAAGAATTACCAACATTGAAAGCCTTTTCATTGTTGCCATGCAGAGAATATTTACGTAACTAGATAACGTATAAGCCTTAGGTATTGAAATGCATATGACAGTATTTGAAATAAAGGACAGGATTACAGTATTTTCAGAAGCTCATTACATTTGTTGGAGACTTGCAGTTATCTTTGCAGGCTTTGCCCATAAACTAAACAGAATGCCAATCTATCATGTGTGGTCCATAACTTGTGAAGTAATCCTTTAAGCAATTTATCTTGAGCTTGTTTCTTGTTCGCTGTTCATTTTTTACTTTGATCATGTATTCCCCATGAAACAAGCAGATACTTGTTGTCAGGCAGCTGGTCTTTTTTGGATAAGAAACATTTTTACATGTGGGGGTATCACAGAGATTGCTACTTTCAGCATGCTACTTGGTAATTTTATAAAGCCGAATATAAGTTATAATTAGAACTGCAGTGCAAGAAGTGGTTTGAGCTGAGTGCTGCTTGTTTTTTTTTTTATACTTGATTTTGACTGGCATTCCAGTAATGTATTTAAAAAGCAATTTATTTTTTCATGCCTCACAACCTTTGTGCTTCCATCTAGCCCTTAAGGCCAAATACAACACCAAACATACTTGTCATAGGTGACTCCATAGTCAGACACACTGACGTCCCACTCACCAGGCTGAACAAGGAGAGGGTCACAGTAAGCTGCCTATCGGGTGCTAGAATCCACCACATAACACAAGCACTCGGGTCACTCCATGGCAAGTACAAATATGACACAGTCATTGTCCATGCTGGTGTGAACGACCTGAGACGTACCTCCCTGGACTACATGAAAAAAGACATAGAGGAGCTCTCTGATTATGTAGCCCAGGCAGGTATGACCCTAACCCTGAGCAGTATCCTTCCTTCACCAAGAATGATGCCACAATATAGAGACAAGATGATCAGCTTTAACAATTGGCTTAATGTCTGGTGTCATTCAAAGGGGATCCAGTGTCTGTCTGCCTGGGATGACATGCTTGACTAGCCACGCTGCTTCAAGGGACGGCTTGCACCTGTCACCCTGGGATTCCGGATATTGGCTAAGGCTCTTGCCACCCCATAGTGCCTTTTTAGGCAAGGCTCAAATTCTAAACCTACCACCCTAGAAAACAAAAATGGGAAGAAACTGAGGGTAATGCTGCTCAATGCCAGAAGTCTAAATCTCAAAATGCACGCACTCGAGGCCCTTCTCAGTATGGAGAACATCGATGTCTGTGCTGTAACTGAAACCTGGTTCAAGGCTCCTGAGAGCACCCGGCACTATTAGGTTTTACCTCATATCATGCGTTCCGCCCCAAAACCCGGACCACACCACAAAAGGAGGGTGTATCCATATTCATAAAGGATACTCACACCTCCAGGTTGGTGGCAACGACGAAGCTCGAAACCATCCAGGTGCAACTAACCATAGGCAAAACTGCTCTACAAATTGTAGCATGCTACAGGCCACCCTCTCAAACTCAGGAACCCCACACAGCCTTCCTGAAGACACTGGAGGGTATAAATGTATCTCCAAACACCATCATATTGGGTGACTTCAACTACCGAATATAGACTGGGAACATTACTCAAGCCCTAACTTTCTAGCCCAACGGTTCCTGGAGTTCATAAATTCAAATGCCATGGAACAGCTAGTCACTGTTCCCACGAGAGGAGAAAATATACTAGATCTCATTGTCACAAACATGGGGACAAAATGCTCCACACGAAGTATATCCCTCATTGGTGAGATCTGATCATAAACTAATCTCACTGGAAATCCACATCCCGCCCACCCCAAGCAAAAGACCATAGTGAAGAACTTCTCTAAAGCAAACTTCACACTACTCAAGACTGGTGTGGTATCCTTCAAGGCCCCTGAGCCAGAGGAAACCACAACCCAAGCTGAAGCCCTTACAAATGCCTTCTATGAACACCTCCAGGACTGCATGGATCAGGCAATCCCAAATAAAACCAAGACTCTTTCCACAAAGGGCAAACGTCCAGTCTGGTGGACCCCAGCCATTAACAAACTTTACAATAAGAGGAGAAAGCTATTACATGATAGAACAAAATCCATAAAAGGAAGTCACCTGATCATTATTAGTAAAAAATACGAGCACTCATAAAATCAACTAAGGCCAATTTTGAGAGAAAAATTGCCATGGATTCAAAGGACAATCATAAGGCCTTTTTCAGCTATGTTAGGAACCTGGGTGGAAACTCCAAGATATGCTCAGAATTAGTCCAAAATGATACAAAAATCACTGAACCCACAGACATTGCCAACATACTGGCAGACAGGTTCAGTGCAAACTTCACCCCCTCTCCCCTAAAGGAGAGATAACTATCCCAGCCGAGTGTAGCCTCCCGGACATCTCAAATGCGCAGGTGAAAGCTGCTCTCTCTAAAGCTAAAAACACAGCATCAATGGGACCGGATGGTGTCCCCGGCTGTGTGCTACACGAGCTAAATGAGGAATTAAACCCGCACATAAGGCAGCTGTTTAATCTTAGCCTTACCACAGGATACATGCCCAAGGAGTGGCGTACGGCAACTGTGGTCCCACTCCACAAAGGCGGTGCCTCTACGGACCCTGGTAATTACAGCCCCATAAGCTTAACAAGTCTAGTCTGCAAAGCTATGGAGAGGATCATAATGGAGCTCATAAACAAAGATATAGGGGACTTGCAGACATTGGACCCGACCCAGTTTGGCTTTGTCAAGGGAAGATCATGCCTTTTGAACTTGGTTGACTTCTTCAAAACAGTCACCAAGGCCATTGATGAGGGAAAGGCAGTCCATACAGCCTACCTTGACCTTGCAAAGGCTTTCGACACAATACACCACTCGGTATTGTAGAAAAACTACCAGCTTAAATGTAAACCCATATGTCACAAGATGGGTTGCAAACTGGCTTAAGGACAGAACCCACAGGGTTAGAGTTGCTGGCGCTGTATCAGACTCCAAGCTGGTCACAAGTGGTGTCCCACAGGGCTCGGTCCTTGGCCCCTATTGTTTGGCATCTACTTCTCAGAAGTACAGGCCAACATGGGAGGACTTTGGCTGACAAAGTTTGCAGGCGACTGCAAACTGGGCCATAGTGGAAAGTGCATCGGACACGGATATCCTTCAGAAGGGACTCACGGAAACAGATAGCTGGTGCCAGAGCCATGGCCTGAAGTTAAACGCCAAAAATGTATAGTCATACCCTTCGGGAAAAACAAGGTAACCCCAAGCTACCATATAGGTGGCAATCCACTAAGCACAGAAGAGGTTATCAGGGACCTGGGGACCCAGGTTGACAGTGGCCTTTCTTTGACACTCACATTGCTAAAGTGGTTAGAAAGACCTTCTACATTGCCCACCTGATCATGAAGGGATTCACATCCAGATCTAGTGAGGTCATTGTTCCCTGTACTCTTCACTTATCAGACCAATGATCGAGTACAATGCCCCATTCGGGATGTATCTCACCCGACATCTGCAGCAATTGGAGAGACCCCAAAAGTTCCTCACCAAAAGGATAAAGGGACTCCAAAATCTGTCATATGCTACCAGATTGAAGAAACTCCAGCTCTATTCAGTCAGATACCGTCTGCTCAGAGGTGACATGTGCCTGACATACAAGGCCATGTCCAACCCGAATTAATGGACATGCTCCACCTCAAAAATCCAAATCCACCAAAACCACTAGAGCAAGCGACTTAAACCTTAGCACGGATATAAATAGGACGTGCTGGAGGGATAGATTTATCACTCAGAGACTCCTATGCTGTGGAATAAAATCCCGGTCCATGTGAGGCAGAGCACCTCGCTGACTCTGTTCAAGAGAAATCTAGACCTGTGGATGGGAGATCGTAGGTTTACCCCAGGAATCATCTCTGTGTCACTGCTGGACAGAGGCACAACAAACTAATGGGCACAGTATTTTTTCATATAAGGGGTGGCGTAAGCCACAATAATTTGGGCTAGGCTTATAAATGCCTTAGGGCAGATAGCCTAGTATAAACCTATGAACCTATGAACCTAGATATTAAGTAAGTTGTCATGTAGCCAATGCAGTGAAATATTTTTTTCTTCTACACTTCATTTTGTTTTGATTGGACTCTCATAATGACGGTTGGGCACCCAGAGCAGCATATTTAATTAAAGTTCCAGTTGTTGTGGTTTTGAGCATAGCTCCACCCCTTTCTAGTTGGTCACACCCCTTCCTATTGGCCCCACCCATTCAGCTGTCTCCTGCAGCCCCCCTTTAATTTGAAGTCACCAGCCGCAACTGAGCCCTAACATGGCACTTTCTTGGAAGGTTCACTCAGACATACTCATACATATACTAATATTCCTCTCCTGCATATTGTACCTTGTTTGCTACTGATATCTTTACTAAACAGCAGCTGGGAATACTCCATTGTAACACTGGCACCCTGACAGAGGCATTTATTCCTGACTGTTACAGCACAATTATATATACAGGCAGTACTACCATTACTATCATTTTGATTTCTTACTGCTAATAGTAGGGGGTATTCTGTACTCACCATACTGCCGACACAGCCAGGCCAATTGCTGGGCATGAGACTGGACATTCTGGGACCTCTCCACAGCAGCTGTATGGGGAGACATTGCACATTAATCACACCTGCACAGTCACAAGTTGAACTTTTTCTATACTTAGAGATAGATAAGACTGCATACTTACAGACAGGTGGGACATCCTGTGCTCGGGCTTCTTGGATCCACTGGTCCAAGAGTGCACCCCTCATCCACTTCAGGTCATTATGGGGATGATGTACCTTCTCACCAGTCCGGGGTATGCCAGTGGCACTGGTAAGATCACATGCAAGCTGGTCCCAGGACTCCACTTTGCACTGTGAGCCCTGGTAATGGCCCTGCAACAGCCTGTCATCATGGTTTTTAACTAGGAGCCCAGCCATGATCCTGGACTCATGGATACCCCAACAGTGCACTCAGAAGGGCACACCTTCTCCAATGCCAGCCATTTTGGTCCTGCTGTGAGCAATCCCAAATGGTTATGGCTGTATTCCCATCTGTGCAGTTTAAATAGGGCACTTTTCCTACACTTTTTCTTGATTGGCCGGTTTTAATATGCTCCACTATGCTTAGCTCCATGCAAATCTGCATAGCACTGCTTACAACAGCTAAGCAGAGCTGAAAGCAGGTAAGCAATGCTTACACTAGCAAAACATTGCTTAAATCTATGTTTTCATTAAATTTATAACTTATTTTTTACATTTATATTTTACATATTCTCACCCCTACTGTGCTATACATTAGCCATATAGGTTCATAGATAGGTACTAGGCTATTGGCCCAAGGGCCTAAGTAAGCCTAGCCAACAAGATTCCCTGGCTTACACCACCCAAGAAAGTTTTTTCCTGTGCCACTGTCGAGTAGAGACACTGAAGTGATCCCTGAGGTGTATTTCCTATTTCCCATCCACTCATCAAGATTTTTTTTGAAGAGTGCTAATGAAGAACTTTGCTTGACATAGATGGGTAGCCTGTTCCAGAGTATGGGAAGTCTCTGGGACAGGAATCTGTCCCTCCAGCATGTCCTGTTTATTGGGGTGACAAGGTTTAGGTCCCTAGAACATGTAGCTTGGAGGGATTGGGATTTCTTTATGCGTAGCATGTCCAACAGCTCTGGGTTTGACATAGCTTTATATGTTAGGCAGAGATCACCTCAGAGTAGGCGATATGCTATAGAGTAAAGCTGGAGTTTTTTGAGATGGTCAGTGTAGGGCATTGGTTTGAGGACAGGAATCCTCTTTGTGAGGTACTTATGTGACCTTTCCAGCTGCTGCAGATGTCTTGTGAGGTACATTCCAAAAGGGGCGTTGTACTCTATAATGGGTCTAATGAGTGTCGAGTAGAGGGGAACAATGACCTCTTTTTTCCTGGATGAGAACCCTTTTATGATGAGGTGTGCCATGTAGAGGGACATCCTGACTACTGTAGTGATGTGACTATCAAAGGAGAGACTACTGTCCACCTGGGTCCCAAGGTCTCTTTTCACACATTCGGTGTTAAGTAGATTGTTGCCTATGTGGTAGTTCATGGGTACAGAGTTTTTACCAAAGGTGATGACACTGCACTTTTTGGCATTGAGCTTGAGGCAATGACTCTGACACCAGGCATCTGTCTCAGCAAGGTCCTACTGTAGGATGTCCACATCATTTGGGGACTTGACTATGGCTCCTAGTTTACAGTCATCTGCAAACTTCATTAGCCAGAGGCCTTCTTTGTTAGCCTGTACTTCAGAGAAATAGATACCAAAGAGGAGAGGTCCCAGGACGGAACCATGTGGTACTCCACTTTTCACTGCTTGACGTCAGATTTGGAGTCTGCAACTTTTACAGTGTCAGTGAGACAGTTGGCAACCCATCTTGTGATGTAGGGATTTATACCTAGTTTAGTGAGTTTAGCTATAATTCCAGAATGAGGGATGGTGTTGAAAGCCTTGGCAAGGTCAAGATAGGCTGTGTGAACCACCTTACCCTCATCTACGGCTTTGGTGACTGCCTCAAATAAGTCGATCAGGTTCAGGAGGCATGATCTGCCTTTCACAAACCCGAACTGGGTGAGATCCAGAGTTTGGAGGTTACCAATGTCTTTGTTTATGAGTTCCATGATGATACATTCCATGGCCTTGCAGACCAGGCTCATCAGGCTAATAGTCGATAGTTCCCGGGATCAGTGGTGGCTCCCCCTTTGTGGAGTGGGATAACTGTTGCTGTGTGCCATTCAGTGGGCACAAAGGCTGATGCAAGGCTATTATTGAACATGGTGCTTTAGTGGGGAGCAAATTCGTTCTGAAGTTCATGTAAAATGCAGCCTAAGATGTTGTCCGGTCCCATGGATGCTGTGTTTTTGACTTTAGAGAGTGCAACTTATACCTGCATAGTTGTGATTACAGGGACTCTGCATTATTCCTATATAGATATCAGCCCTTTAGGGTGTGTGGGGGGGTAAAGTTAGCACTGTATCTGCCAGGATGTTTGCAATATCAGTTGGTTCTGTAATTTTCATGCTATTGTGCTGTACCTGAGAGCAGATCTGGGTGTTTCCATCGAGATTCTTGACATAGCTGGAGAATACTTTGTGGTTGTCCATAGAATTAGTGGCAATTTTCTTTTCGTAGCTAGCTTTGGTGGATCTTATATGGGATCTCAGCTTCTTACTGAGGCTAACCAGGGAGCTCCTCCACTCATGGGATTTTATTCTCTTTTACAACAGTTACTTCCTTCTGTTGTACAATTTGTTTTTGGCAGGGGACCACCAGATCGGCTTCCTTTTTTTGGAGGATAGTGTCTTGGCTCTGTTTGGGATAGCACAATCCATGCACTCGTGTAAGCGTTTATAGAGTGCATTTGTGTAGGAATCAGCAGTTGTAACTGTTTTGTCCATCTGCATGGGTGTTATGAAGTTCACCACTTCTGTCTTAAGAAGCATGAAGTTGGCTTTGGAGAAATGTTTTACTGTGGTTTCCTTAATGGGGGATGGGGGCGGGATGTGGATATCAAGGGTGATTAGCTTATGGTCGGATCGGACCAACAAGGAGTTGACTTCAGGTTTGGAACACAGGTCACTCATGTTGGTAATAACTAGATCTAGAATATTGCTGCCCCTGGTGGGGGTGTGGGTAAGTTGATCCAGGGCATTGGAGTTTATGAATTCCAGAAAGCATTGAGCTAAGGAGTTGGTACATGAGTAGTTTTCCCAGTTAATGGTGGGGTAGTTGAAGTCCCCCATTATTAGGGTGTTTGGTTGAACCCTAATCTTTTCCAGTACATCAAGAAAAGAGGAGTGGGAATCCTGGGGCATGGTGGGGGATCTGTAGCAAGCTACAATTTGGATTGCAGTTTTGCCTAGAGTTAGTTGCACTTGGATAACCTCGGATGCATTATGCTGAGCAACTAGCCCGGAGATGTGGATATCCTTAATGAATATGGACACACCTCCGCCTTTGGTGTTTTGGTCCAGGTTACATGGCCGAAAAGTGTGGTATGAGTTATAGCCTGGTAGTGCAGGGTTACTCTCTGGAGCCTTGAACCAGGTCTCAGTCACTGCACAGATATCGATGTTCTCCATTTTAAGGAGTGCCTCAAGTGAGTGCATTTTCAGATTTAGACTCCTAGCATTGAGTAGCATTACCCTCAGTTTTTGCTTGCCTGTTTCTGTTATGGTGGTGAATTTGTCATTTGAACCTTGCCTAAAAAAGGCACTATAGGGGCAGCAAAAGCCTTAGCCAGTATCTGGAATCCCAGGGGCAACAGGTGCAGGCCATCTCTGGCAAAACATCATGGTCTGTCGACCATGTCATCCCGAGCAGACAGATACTGGATCCCCTTAGAATGACACCAGAAGCTTAGCCAATTGTTGAAGTCAATCATTTTGTCCTTGTACTGCAGTATCATTCTGGGTGATGGCAGAATGCTACTCAGGGCTAGGGTCATACCTGTTGGGGCTACAAGATCGGAGAGCTCTTCCATGTCTCTTTTCATGTAGTCCAGAGAGGTACATCTCAGGTCATTCACACCAACATGGACAAGGACAGAGTCATATTTGTACCTGTTGTGGAGTGACCTGAGTGCATGGGTTATGTGGCAGATCCTGGCACCCAACAGGCAGTTGACAGTAACCTTCTCCTTGTTTAGCCTGGTGAGTGGAACATCAGTGTGCCTGACTATAGAGTCACCTATGACTAGTGTGCTGGGTACATTGTTTTGCCTTATTGGCTGTGGTTGCGTGGCACACTGAGTCTGTGGGCTATATGTCATTTGGGTTGTGTTGGGAGATGGAGGTTGCTTGCATTTCTGCTTTGGAGGTCTCTGTTGCTTAGACAGATTATTATTTTGTGTTACTATGTGTGGATTTTGGTGGTGTAGATTTAGTGAGACTATGTGATGAGTGTGGTGTGGTGCAAATGTTTGCCTTCCCCTCATGACTATGAAGTCCAGTCCTGGTTAGAGAGAGCTTTACCTCCAGTTTGGCTAGATAAGTGCATCTCTCACAGATTGTAGTGTTGGGTGGCAGGAGGAGAGGGTTGTCTGTGTACATGAAGCAATTTCTACATTGCCTCAATATGCCCAGATTCATCAGATAGACTGACATCGATCATTCACATTCCTTAAAAGTTTATTAAATAATTTCCCAGAGGAGGAATTCAAACCGAACATGTTCTGCAAACTATACCATGGCAGCACCACTATGCTACAGCAGCTTTATGATTTTTTTTATCAGAGTAGCACTTGTCTATCATTTTCAGGATTTCAGCCAGGCTAAACATAGCAGCGCACCACACAAACAAGCTGCGCAGTACTTAAACTTCGGATTTATTTTATGAAAAAAAATATTATTACATTTTTTTTATTTGTTATTCCTTTCCTCTTGCCCTACTGCTTCCATGCATGTAGGGCAAGAGTGCACACATTTGGGGGTGTGCGCTTTAAGGCTACTGCCTTTTAGCTGTTTGTGGAATTTTTTTTTTTCAGTATCCACAGACACTGAAATATTAGCTATTTACATTTCAGTGTCAGCAGACACTCGTTTACTATATAATATTAGAGCCAGGCTCTAATACTATATAGTTTGACACTCATCCGTGTCAGAAACTTCCGTACGGCACTTTCAGAGTGAAGGGGGTGTGTTTCAGGTGCTGGCACTTCTGACACATGCCCCCTGCACTCATTCCTAGTTCGTGTCCAATTAGTTTAGATAGCAGCTCACCTTCATGCATATGCAAGGTGCGCTGCTATCCTAAATGGACACGAACCACTCCATGCAGGAATAGCCTTATTCTTGCACAGAGCTTCATGAATCCAGGGGAAGGACTTTCATCTGGGAGCTTGTTACAAATGTTTTTTTTTTTTTTTTAAGCATCACAGATCTATCCAAATATACAGCTGATTTAATGAAAATATATTTTAGCAAATGTTTCATTGAAAGTGATTGGCTGCTCCCTTTCTGCAGTTTTCGTATTATCCTAAAGATAATTACAGCCCTATTTCCAAAACCAATTTTTCTCAGTGTTGTATTTCTATGGAAACAAACATTAATGAAAGATAGGGACTTTAGTTAAATATTTTTTCATTAAAACAACACAAATCCTATGAGTGTGTGTGTGTGTGTGTGTGTGTGTGTGTGTGTGTGTGTGTGTGTGTGTGTGTGTGTGTGTGTAGATAAATATGATAATCTAATGAAAAAGCAAATACATGGGTGATAGGTAGATTCACAAGTTAATTATGTATCACCTCCAAGATTATACAACAGTGGGGATAGGACAAATTTCCTGTCCCCGCTGTACCAGTCTCACTCACATGGCAGTTGACATTAACAGATGGCAGCCTTGGCAAGGCATGCAAAACAGAACACTTTCTCTTTCAAGAGTTCAGTATTATGAATTGCAAATAGATATACATACAGATATAGATACAGCTATAGATACAGATATAGATATACATGTAAAGGAGCAGGTCTAATGATCAGTACATGTAGTGTATAAATATTTTATAGCATCTGAAGGTATTCATGCGCATCAATCACAGGTCACTTTTTAGCCTTAGTGAGACAATATTGTCTCTTTTCATATGCCTCTGTATACATTTATTAATCTGTGCGGCATTGACTAAGGCTGGTAAAGTATCACTAGAACTTTGTGAATTTGCAAAGCTGCATTGCTAGTTGCATATATACAGACCGTTCACTTTTAGTGCTTGGAAAATCAAAACACTGTGTGTTCAATCCCATAGAAGGGCCTTGGATTTTTGTTTGAGTACTCATACTTCAGTATCTCATGAGGGTGGGGGGGGCTTTACTTCTGAAATACCACCCTTCTGTTGAGAAGTTAACCAAAGGTGCCATGTGCTTAGTTAGTGGCATCACATTTGGATGGTAAAGATTCCATTGCACTGACTGTAAAATGCAGTTGGGAAAACTGCCTAGCATCTTAGTCAAATTAACTGTTATCAGAAGAAATATCACTATGAGTCAACCCTGAAAACAGATCATATGCCTGATGGAATTAACCTGATTAAAAATGTAAATAATTTAAAAAAATAACTAAAAATGAACATCATTTAAAGCCATTTCTTCTGTGAGTAGGCATGTGAACATTTAGTGAAACATTCATAAAGCAGACTTTTAACTTCTTAGTATGAATATTGCTATTTTTATGTGCTAATATTGCATGTAAAAGCTTTATTTGTCCACATCATGTGAATGTTACAATCATAGCTCACACATGCTGCATATATCATGCATCCCAGTTAAGGAGCTCTGCCACAACACACCAAAGTGCATTCTACTGTATTCTTCTTAAGATATAGTAGCACATAGCACCTTTCCTTTATTTTATTCTCATCCACATGACAGATATTTCAGCCTTGCAAACGTCTTCACTAGTAAACACATCAGAGCACATTGCATCCTGTCATTGACATTAAGAGACAGGACTACCCAGTGCTTCCAGGCTAGACATGCCCATATCTAGGAGACTGAAGGAGACTTCTCTAGATGGCAAAGTGGCATTTTTTTTCTAAAAACTCCATAGGTGTGTTTATACAGTAGAAATTTTAAGTATAACATAATTTAAGCAAATAAACCACAAATAATGAACATTGCATTGTTCTTTTCTCTCTTGAATGCTACTGAGCAAACAAAGTTTATACAGTAATGATAATTATATAACATTTTGGTTATGGCATATTTTATGACCAGCAAAAACAAGTTTTTGTCATATACTACTAAAGGAAAGCTGGTAGCACTTTTACACTTATTTGGATGAGATGATCTGCTGTCTTGACTTCTACAGTAATCTCTTTGGGCTAATTTTTAATGTAGTCCAGTAGTTAAAATAACCCAAGTTGGGTGAATGCATGGTATCTCAAACCACATTATGTTTTGTATATGTAAAAAAAATTATCATTAACATCACTTCTTACAAGCAACATTGAACCAAATCCAAGTCCTCCCTTTACCTCCTACCTATTCAAAAAAGCAATTAAAACAAACTTTTCTGATCCTTATTAATGCACAAAGCACTAAAAATAAACCACACCAAATCATCAGCTTCATACTCCAATACAGCCCAGACATTATTGCCATCAGAGAATCTTAATTACTATTGTGCTACAAGACCTGGAATCAAAAAAGGCAGTGACATCTTATTACTATACAAATCCTGCCTAAACATGCATCTAGTTGTACAAGCTAACGGCACAGCTGACTGCAACCCAAATTGGATCCTACTCAAAATTAATATGACAAACACCCATTCCAAGTAGCAGTAACTTATTTACAAACTGTTTCCAAATTACAAAAGTTCCAAACTCAACTATATTATATAAAGACTTCAATCCCTATACATAAACACCTTATCCTAGACTATGCCAATCTAAATTTTCTGGGCCAAATATAAATGAAGTATCTGAATTTTTGCACTGATATCATCCTCATCTAATTTGTAACCCAACCTACGAGACACAACATGATATCCTCAAAATCACTCAATTCATGTTCTGGTAATCAGAAACAGTCCACCAAGCATATCTCCAATAACCATGCATCTTCCATCTTTTAGTGATTATTGTGCCCTGTATAGCTACATATAAAACCTAATGTTAAAAATCCCTCCCAAGTATGTATCTTTCAAAAACAAATCCCAGGCTAGTACCAACAAGATTAAAACACACCTGTCCTCTACCAAATGGTTCCAAGTAACTGACTTCATATACTCAAAGAATGCAACTGTTGCTCTAACTGGTGCTGTTGTGTAGCGGTTAGCATTGTCACCTCACAGCAAGAGGTTTTCTGCTTTGATTCTCAGCTGGGGTGCCTTCTCTGTGCAGTCTGCATGTCCTCCCTGCATTCGTATGGGTTTCCTCTGGGTGCTCCGGCTTTCTCCCATATTGCAAAGACATGCATCTGTACCATTTCTCCCTGGGCCTCCACTGAAAATAGGCTCTGTCCTATTTGGGCCTTCCTGTTAAACAAATGTTAAATAAATAAATAAAAATAAATTACCAATATCCTCAAAAATGTAGAATACATTCTGCCAGTTACTAGGCTACTTAAAACAACAACAATATTTGGATAACACATGACATTAATGCCACCTAAATCTTAGACATACCCCCCGGATTCACGAACGGCTGATTTCCATGCAGGAACAGCATAGCCAATCCTGCATGGAAAATGGCCACTTTGCGATCCAGGTACGTTCCATTTTCACATACATGAGTGGCCCTACACTGTTCCTGCACAGGAAGCCATGCAGGATGCAAATCACCTCATCTGCTTGTAAAAAACATGCATATGAGGTGATTTTGCGATCCACAAAGCTGTCCAGATTCCGTGCAGGAACAGTGTCAGAGCAGAAATGTAATTGGCATTAAAAACAGTTTATTTTTTAAAATTAAACTTTTTTGGCCAATCTCAGCCATTTAAAGTAAGGGCAGTGGCGCACAAATGGGATTGTGCCAAAAAAAAAAAATGAGAAAAGCCAATTTTAAGTTAAGTCTGCATTTTGCCATTATAGTCAATAGCATGCAGAATGTAAACAATAACAGGAAGCACTGGATGTCAAGGGGAAAGGGTCTGTATTAGTGCAGTAACTAATGACCTACACACTGGAGTATGCAAATGAGGGGAGTTATAGTGAATCACAGATTTCTTCAAAGTGTCAGCTTGTACCTAACCGTGTAGATGCAGAAATACAACAGTGCAAGTGTAAGAGCTGATTGACATCATAAGGGGGTGTCATGCTTGCTATAAGCTCATTGGAGCTGTGGCCCATGTTTGCCCTTAGCTAAGTACAGCTAAGGAAAGGGGGGGTGTCAGATGGGCCTGAGCACTGTGTATATAGCCTAAATGGGTGTGCCTGCCACACACTGGGATTTAAAAAAAAAAAAGAGGAAATAGCAGCACTGTTTACATATGAGCACTGGGTACGCGCGGTGTGCCTCGTGGCTTACATAGGGAGGAACTGGGAAGGGGAAACAGCAATAGGAAGGCAATCAAGGAGAACTAGCATAGCTGACAGGTGGAATATATCAGAATCAGCCAATTACACATGCAGCAGCCCAGCACACTAATATAAACTATGCAAACACCCTACAGACTGTTTTTTCCCCACAAACTCTACACCACCAGTGTACACAGATGGAGGATTTTTAACTGGCAAAACTAACTAAAAATGTTAGAGGCTGCTGCTGCTTTACTCCATCAATATGTGCTAGAGACTGAGGGTGGTGAGGAGCAGAATGCTGACAACCAACCCACAGTGAGAATGAGGAGAAGAGTGTACAGACCCAGGGTAACCTACGAGGGTCTACATGAGCTGGAGATAGTAGTCCGCTATAGGGTGAACAGGGACATTGTACAGCAAATTGTTGAGCTGTGCCAGCCATGTCTGATACACAGAACTAATAGAGGGAACCCCATCCCATTGGATACCAAGGTATGTCTAGGCTTAAGAATACTAGCCACTGGTACCTTCCAAAGACCAACTGGGGATATCATGAAGGTTTCACAGGCATCAGCATACAGGGTACTCCACCATTTTCTGGATGCCATGACACAACATGCCAATGAGCACATATATTTCCCCACCACCCGTGAGGTGCTGATCAGACGTATGCGTCTCTTCCACCATACAGCAGAATACCCTAAGGCAGTTTGTGCTATAGACTGCACGCATTCACATCAAAGCACCACCTGGTGAGCAGGGCAGGGTCTACATAAACCACAAGGGATTCTCCACCATCAACTCTCAGGTCATGTGTGATGCCTAGGACATTATCATGAATGTGTGTGCTGGCAGCCCTGGAAGCTATCACGACTTCCACATCTGGCATTGTTCACAGCTGTATCAGGCATTTGCCAGGGGGGACATCCCATATGGCCATCTAGTGGGGAATGCTGGCTATGCACAGGAGCCGTGGCTGATGACACCCATCAGAAATGCACACACACCTGAACAAGAATACCATAATGAGGCACATGCACAAACCAGGATCATTTTAGAGTATGTGTTTGGGATGCTCAAGTCATGGTTCCGCTGCCTTGACATATCCGGTGGATCCTTGCAGTACTCTACAGCTACATGTACACAAATGTTCATAGTATGTCCCATGCTGCACAATATGATCCTGTGTAAACAATTGCAGCAGGAACAGCATGGGGAAGGACCACACAGCCCTCCACCATTGCCAAGGCCAGCACCGGCACAGAGGGACTCGGAGGAGAAACATCCTGAGCCTGCACCTGTAGGCAGAAGGAGGCATGCATAGTATGCCCAGGCCTTGGCAAAAAGGCAATGCATAGCACACACGCTGACACTGTAGGGACCCAGGGACTGATACCTTTCCCTGCCTCTCACATACAGTAAAAGGAATGCCAAACATGCCACTACCTGAGCTTTACCATGTATAGGGAGTGTACTATGTGCATTCAACATAGTCATCCCTCCAGCACTATCCTCAATACTGACCCAGCAACAAGGTAAGTCACCCTTCCTATCAATTACTGAATGGCATAGTATGTTCTCATACCTGTATGTAAGATATGGATGCAATCATGCGAGGGAATTGGGTGGCTAAATAGGATAGCAGCAGACAGTTATATGGGACAGCAGGAAATTCATAACAAATACTAGTGTCAACATACTAGGCAGCACTACACAAGGTGACAACCCCCACAGCAGTACATGTGATGACCCAAAGAACTGTGGGTGTCAATAGGTCACACACATGGATGTCTATGAGGGTCACATACCCACCACCAGCCTCACACAGCAGGACAGGTGTAGATGACCATGAAAAAAGGCTGAGCTAAGGCCCCCAAATGATGGCAATGTTGAAAAGCCCCCCATCAGACCTACACAGACATAGGGCTGGCAGTTGCATTCTAGTTCTGAAGGGTAGGAAATCTGAAACTGAAATATATGTCATTAAGATCTAACATGTGTACTCTACTGATATGCCTCCTGTCTGCATGGTACTGTAGGTCACAATGCAATATGAAATGGAAGCCAGCAGAGTATCCCATGTAGAAATGCAGTAACAGATGGCCTGCAGCACTCTCAAATGGTCTATAGTCCTCTGGCAAAGGGCCATGCCCCACCCATAGTGCCAATGTACGGAATTTTAAGGGGTCCCAACTAACAACCTAACACAGTAAACAGAAAACAAATGCAAAGCCATGTTGACAAATGCCAGTAGCATGCATCCCCCTGTCTTTCTGCAAGGACTGTGGATCAGGCCATAAATACTACTGGGATAAAGGCCCAACTATAGGGCTACCTCTGAGATATTGTTTTCATAATGTTAGGTGGAGGAAATAATAACAGAGGGGGGTGTAGAAGCATGGATGTCATGGAGTGTGTGAAGTCTGAAACTCTAATGTCTACCCATACTACTCCCGACTGCAAACCCATGAATGAATAGCCACAAAACTGCTTGTAAACCACAATATGAAGGTAAACTGACCAGATATATGAGTCCTGTCTCTGGATAACCTGGGTGTATCTGTACAGCTGAGAGGTATGGACCTAGCAGGATATGTCCATTCCGTGAAGTTGAGAAAAGCACAAGGAGGGGATCCCCAGCCAGCATACTAACAAGGTGCTGGACCATTTACACAGAATCATCAGTCTATTGTCTGTAACTACCCCTCCACAATGACAGGTGTGTGTCAGAATGTGTAGTCTATATGCCTCAGAATATTGGTCTCAGCTTCATTCATCTTGTATTTCCCAGTAAATAACTGTGAGCAAAGAATGATAACTGTCAGTAGTTTATGACATGACACATCAAAGTGTAAAACAGTACACATGTCAGAAAATCTATGCTACAACCAAATATGTCACACAAGCAGCACAGATGGCAAGAGTTACAGTGTCGCCCATATGTTAAGCCCATTGTGTCTTCATATTGGCAATCTATCTACAGATATCCTGCAGAATCAGTTTGCTAGGTGTAGCTGTAACACACAAAACCCTAAACTGGAGTCCAACCCTTCCTGGAATGGATGCACACACTCAATATAGAAGGTCATACCAGGCATGCTCCTACATGTAGGGAAATGAAGCCCATGTCTCACAACACAGTGGACTATAGATATCGGTTATTCACAGCTGTCTGTGCACACACACCAGATTGTACACCAATGATACTTCACACACATTGGATATGAATACTCACACATATTTAAGGCCAACATAATATAATATGTCAAACATACACACAGAGATGTGGGGAAGAGAAAGGCAGACAGCAACAGAGAGAATCCTATATTGAGGTCTGTCCCGCCCACTACACATCCCATTGACCTATATCACATGATGTGCTGATGTCATTCACTGTAGAATTACCTTTGGTTAGCCCTCATCCCTATAGTCTCAGTGGTGCTTGTAATAACTGTGTAACACTACAGTACAAATAGGTATCCATGTAGCAGTTGTAATCTCAGTCCTGTCAAATGTAAAGTTGTGTGTGTGTGTGTGTGTGTGTGTGTGTGTGTGTGTGTGTGTGTGTGTGTGTGTGTGTGTGTGTGTGTGTGTGTGTGTGTGTGTGTGTGTGTGTGTGTGCATGTGTGTGTGTGTGTGTGTGTGTGTGTGTGTGTGTGTGTGTGTGTGTTTCTAGGTGAATGTGGTTGAAGCCATTCACACTCACTAAACTTCCCTTACTCCTTGTTCAGCACTGCTGCTGATGTCACTCACCTTCAAAGATACCTTTGTGCAGCTCTCCAACATATAAGCTCTGTGGCACTTGCAATAACTCTGTAATACTATAGTGTAACAAACTAGTTAAGTAGAAGTTCCAATCCTGATCTTGGCAACTGTGTAAATGTGAGAGAGTGTGTGTATCCTGGTAGCAAACTGATTTTGTGGTCATTCACACTTACAGCACTTCCCTTACCCCTCCTTTAGCACTGCTGCTGATGTCACTCACCTTCAAAGATACTTTGCACAACTTTCCAACATGTAGGCTTCAGGGTGTGCGCGATAAATGCAGAACAATGTAGTAGCAATAACTACATTGGTAGGGGTTTGAATCTCATTCTTGAGAAAGTGTTTGTATGTGTACATATGTTTACACAGATATGTCTGTACCACAAAGATTTTGGCCCCATTTACACCCAGTACACATCTCAGTGCCTGACTTTAGCAGTCCTGCAGATATCATTCACCTTAGAAGTACCTGTTGTCAACCCTAAGCTATGTAAGGACAGTGGTGCATGTGGTAAATGCGTAACATAATGGTCTGAATAGATAGTCATATAAAGATTTGAACCTCACTCCTGGCAAATGTAAATATGTGTGTGTAGGGTAAAATATTTTGTCGAATATCTCACCCACTACATTAGCCAATGCCAGTATTTACAAGGGTTGGTGATGTTCCTCACCTCAGAAGTACCTTGTGACAGCATCCATCCTATAAGCTCCATGGTGCATGTGATAAATGCGTAACACTGTAGTAGCAATGCATAGCTAGCTAGCGGTTCAAAACCCAGTGCTGCCAAGTGTGTGTGTGTGTGTGTGTAATCAATATCCTGTGTGGGGGTTGGTATGATTGTGTAATAACAGGATCCATTGGGGGTGGGTTTTACTAAATTATTATGTAGAGGACCTAGTATATGTCCCAATGTCCACATTACAAGGCCAACAATTGTCAAACACCATAGAGGTTGGTGTAGACAATCCACAGCCCTAAATGTCTAGTTCCATGTGCAATGACTATGTGACAGTATGGATTAGTAAACAATATAGGGAACCCTTCTAATACTCAGACACCACTCTCCACCCACAAATCATACACAAACACATGTGGCTAGGCAGCAACCACTATATTGGTAATTCCCCTGCATATTGCCTCACAGATA
Source organism: Protopterus annectens (assembly GCF_019279795.1). Classification (NCBI taxonomy): domain Eukaryota; kingdom Metazoa; phylum Chordata; order Ceratodontiformes; family Protopteridae; genus Protopterus; species Protopterus annectens. Next base: position 1,907,846,920 of record NC_056726.1, read on the forward strand.
GGAACCACGGTGTGATTGCAGTGGACTACATGCCTGTTGACCACAACAGTGCCAATGACATCAGAAAGTACTTTGATGTGTTACATTTCCTGACTGTGTGTTATCTAGCAAGTAAAAGGACATGGCACCCTGTTCCATCCCCTCAGTAGCCCAATCAATATGTACAGTGGCCCTTTTGCTGTGTTCTCCACTGGACGCCTGCAACAGTTGTAGAGTCTGCAAACATACCCCACCAAGGGAATACCATGCCTTATTCACATGCCCTGTATGGACAGACGCCAATAACTCCAATGAATACCCATATCATACTGTCAATGCAGGTACAATCACTACCTCAGTTACCTAGACAGGTCTCACCAAATGAGGTCAGGAATGCTACATCAGAAGATACCATTCTGTCCACACAACATGCCCCAGAGACCTCAAACACATTTCCACACTTCAAAGAACATGCATGTGGGACATGTGCACAACCCAGACACTGTCCATGTTATGGAATACAAATCACATACATGGGAAGCAGTGCACACCACTGGCCACCAATAATAGAAATCTGGATGAGTGGATGGGGAACAAAATATGCACCCCTGGGAACCACTCCAGTGACTATACACCTGAGCTACACTGGAGACTATTTTCATGAGGCCTGAAGCCAGGGTATTCCCTTGGGCTAGCCTTGTAGAGCCTTCAGGTGCATTCACCTACTACACACCTATGAAGCAATGAACCTATGGATCTCAGTACTGGCAAATGTGTGTGTGTGTGTGTGTGTGTGTGTGTGTGTGTGTGTGTGTGTGTGTGTGTGTGTGTGTGTGTGTGTGTGTGTGTGTGTGTGTGTGTGTGTGTGTGTGTGTGTGTGTGTGTGTGTGTGTGTGTGTGTGTCCCAACCAGAACATGTACCATTCTCCATTCTACAACAGATGTTGTAAATCAACATATACCTATGTACAACCCTCAGCCCTATAACCTGCAATCACTGTGTTACAGACTGGGGATTACCATGCACATACTGTACCCTGCCTATGATATTATGGATGTGTTACCAGACTGCCATACACTGTGGCCTTGCTGCAGGGCCACATCCTGGTGATACACAGATGCCTAGAACAGAAATGGGATACCGCATGTGAGAACACATTCACTAAGTACTTCACTTGTTGGGGGAGAGCGGGGTAAAGCTGGCACTGAATGTGTTGCCAAGACGGTGGCCAATATCTGTTATCTCAGGATAGGTATTAGCATTGTGCAGTAACTCGCAGCACTTGTGTTTAATGATGTGGAGGTTGTTGTGACTTTCGTCAGTGTCTGCAGCATCTCTGCTGCCATAGATGCTTGTCGGGGATACCATGAGGGATCCAAAGTTGTGTTTGAGGCTAATAAGGGAGTTCAAAAGTCATGGGACACCAACTTTCCCTGCAACCGTGTACTCCTTCTGATGTACACTTTAGTAATGGACCATCACATTGTCTTCCAGTGTTTGGAGGACAGTGTCTGGGTTCTGTTGGCTCTGGCTAGTACCATGCATTCATGTACCTGCTTGTACAGTGCCTATGTGTATGATTCCACAGTCATGCAGCTATTTCCCATTGCCACGGGTGCAGTGAAGACATCCACCCTTGTTTTCATGGCTGCAAATTCAGCTTTGGAGAGGTTTTTCCTGGTGGTTATCTTTGTGGGGGGTGTGGCTGACATGCTGAGTTCCATGTTGATTATAGCCTGTGTGAATCTCACCATGCAGGGATTGGCATCTGTGGATGAGCAACAGTCCCATATTTAAGTGGTCAGCACAGGTCAAGATTGTTGCATACTCTACCAGGAGTCAATATGATCTGGTCTAGGGCAATGGAAGTAATGAATCCCAGAAGTGTTGGGCCACCGTGTTAGTACTTGGCTACATTCCCCAGGTGATGGAGGGGAGATGAAGATTCATTCTATGTCAGTGTTGTGTTGTACCATCATAGATGGCAGGGTGTTTAGAAATGTGCATTTGCAGTCTAAGGACATAGATGTGGACTCTTAGTAGGCTATGGTCTGGATTGCACTATTACCCCAAGGCAGTTGTACTGGAACTATCTTCAATGCATTATGATGGGTTACTAGTTTGTAGGTGTTCCTATCCATAATGAATATGGAGACAACACCACCTGTGGAGGTGTGGTGTGGTCCATGTTTGGGGGTTGACAGCTGCGGAAAGCATAATAGCCTAATACTGCAGGCCTGCTGTCTGCTGTTGTAAACCACCTCTCCATTACAGCAGACATGTGTCTTCCACTCCAATGACTAATATGAGTGACTGCATCCTGACAGTTAGATGTCCACTGTTGAGCAGCATGACCCTCAGATTGCATACATGTATAGCTGTTATGGTGGTAACAACATTAGAAACACTGCCTAATAAGGCACCATAGGGGTGGCAAGATTCTTAGCCAGTACCTGGCAACCCAGCAGTGACAGATGTAGGACATCTGTGGCAAGTCATTGGGTTTTGTCAATCATGTCATCCCAAGCAGAGAGGTTCTGGATCCCCTGAGAATGACACATAACATGTAAGCCAATGTTGCAGTCAATCATCTGTTGATAGCATCGCAGCATCATTCTGGGTGACAGTGGTACATTGCCCAGGCTACTGTCACACCTGCCTGGACCGCATAATCAGAGAGTTCAACCATGTCTCCTGTCATGTAGTCCAGGGAGGTATGTCCCAAGTCATTCACACCCACATGGATATGGAGTAATACTCGTAGTTGTTGTGGAGTGACATGGCTGGTTGTGTCATGTGTTAGATGCTGGCATGTGATAGATATTTGGCTGTTACCTGCTCCAGATTCAACTTAGTGAGTGGGAAGTGTGTGCCTCAGTACTGAGTTACCCATGATTACTGTATTGTACAAGGTGGTTAGCCTTAGGCGCTTAGGTTGGGGGCAGACTGTGTAGGTTAAGTATGCGTCCCTTGGCAAGTGCCATATCGCGGTGTCTGAGTGGGTGTCTGCCTTGCTGGTCTATGCTGTTTGGGTAAATGTCTATTGAGTGCCTCTGGGAAGGTGGGTTTATTTATTTATTTACATTTATTTACCGGGAAATTTCGACTGGATGCAGGTCTTTTTTCAGTGGATGCCTGGGGAAAAAAGCTCCACATCAAGTGCAAGATAAATAGAGATACAAAGTTGCAGCAATAGTAAACAACATTACAGCTTGTTGGCTTTAATACAATAACAAGATATTGATTATCAACAGTATATACAGTAAATTTTGCAAGTTAAGATAGTTTCTTGTCATTTATAATATTAGTAACAAGGTGGGTGGGTGGCTTTTCATTGTATGTCATGGCTGCTAAAGTGGGTGGGCAGACTGTCTTCCCCTGTAATACTTTACCACAGCTGAACAGTTATCAGCAGCTTTGGCCTTGTGAATGTACAGTAAACTCTGTAGCATGGGCAGTAACTGCATAACACTATAGCAGATATACCTAGATAGGCAGAAGTTCTAATCCCAATACTGGTGTGTGTGTGTGTGTGTGTGTGTGTGTGTGTGTGTGTGTGTGTGTGTGTGTGTGTGTGTGTGTGTGTATGTGTGTGAATCATGTGCTGTCTGGCTGATACCATTTTTGACCTGTGTACTACCCTTTACACTTCCCTCCACTCCAATTTAGTAGACCTGTTGATGCCATCCACCTTCAAAGTACCTTTGGAAAATGTGAACATGTATAAACTCTGTGGCATGTCTGATAACTACATAGCATTATAGTAAGAATACCTAGATAGGCAGGAGTTCTAATCCCAATACTGGCAAGTATGCATGTGTGTGTGAATCATGTACTGTCTGGCTGTTACCATTTTTGACTTGTGTACTACCCTTTACACTTCCTTTCACTCCAATTTATTAGACCCATTGATGTCATCCACCTTAGCAGTACCTTTGGAAAAGATGGAAATATATAAGCTCTGTGGAATGTCTGATAACTGCATAACACTTTAGTAGGAATACCTAGATAAAGAGGAGTTCTAATCCCAATGCTAGCAAGTGTGTGTGTACATATGTATGTATGCATGAATCATGTACTGTCTGGCACATACCATTTCTGACCTGTGTACTACCATTTACACTTCCTTTCACTCCAATTTAGTAGACCTGTTGATGTCATTCACCTTAGAAGTACCTTTGGAAGAGGTAGAAATGTATAAGCTCTGTGATATGTCTGATAACTGCATAGCACTATAGTAGGAATACCTAGATATGCAGGAGTTCTAATCCCAATACTGGTGTGTGTGTGTGTGTGTGTGTGTGTGTGTGTGTGTGTGTGTGTGTGTGTGTGTGTGTGTGTGTGTGTGTGTGTGTGTGTGTGTGTGTGTGTGTGTGTGAATCTTGTGCTGTCTGGCTCAAACCATTTTTGACCTGTATACTACCTTTTACACTTCCCTTCACTCCAATTTAGTAGACCTGTTGATGTCATCCACCTTCAAAGTACCTTTGGAAAAGGTGAAAATGTATAAGCTCTGTGGCATGTCTGAAAACTGCATAGCATTATTGCAGGAATACGTAGGTAGGCAGGAGTTCTAATCCCAATACTGGCAAGTATGCATGTGTGTGTGAATCATGTACGGTCTGGCTGTTGCCATTTTTGACTTGTGTACTACCATTTACACTTCCCTTCACTCCAATTTAGTAGACCCATTGATGTCATCCACCTTAGAAGTACCTTTTGAAGAGATGGAAATATATAAGCTCTGTGGCGTGACTGATAACTGCATAACACTATAGAAGGAATACCTAGATAAACAGGAGTTCTAATTCCAATGCTAACAAGAGTGTGTGTGCATATGTATGTGTGCATGAATCATGTACTTTCTGGTACATACCATTTTGACCTGTGTACTACCCTTTAAACTTCTCTTTACTCCAATTTAGTAGACCTGTTTATGTCATCCACCTTAAAAGTACCTTTGGAAGAGGTGGAAATGTATAAGCTCTGTGGTGTATCTGATAACTACATAGCACTATAGTTGGAATACCTAAATAGGCAGGAGTTCTAATATTAATGCTAGCAACTGTTTGTGTGAGGATCATATCTTGTTTGGCTTATACCATTATGATGTGTATAACATACACGTCTGGTGACCACCTCCCACTGCCCTTACTTTATATAGTGTGGTAATGGTATCTGTACAGTCCTCTGTACAGATGTTTCTGGAATATCCATATGTTTGAAACCTATACATGGTCAGAAGTGGCCTGTGTGCCTTAACAATGCCTATGTATGTGATATTATAGTCAAATAGGCCACAGTGAGTGTACTGACACATATGGCAGCATAAGGTAACATACCTGACTAAAACATCATGCTGATAGGATGTCTGCTGCCCTCACAGGTGGCCAGCATTGTAAGTGCAATACATGAGTTCAGATGCTTGGTTTTACAAGTGAACTGTACCTGTTATGGGTCACATTAAAGGCTGGAAGAGGCATGGACTGTCATATTGTGGTCCTAATTAGTTTGTAGCAGGAACATCTTGCATCTTAAGAGAGGTGTGTACACAATTTATATCCACTATATACTAGTAATGTGTCACGCATGACCCTACCTTAGGCAGTTTGTCCAACACAATTTGCTGGCCTCTGTCCAGATATCTTGTCACTGACAAGTTGTGAGGTATGCTACAGGAATGTAGAATTCATGTCAGATAGGCCCCAGTGGTGACCACTGTGGGGCAATACAGTTAACGCCAGCAAAATTGAGCATGCACAGCAAGCAATATAGCTATTATATAAAGCAATATAGCTATTACTGATGGTTTTGTGCATGGTAAATTGTATGTGTTTCACATGCCTGGGGTATTGCCAAGGCAACAACAGAGCAATGTCATACTTACCAGCTTCAGGTTGCTGTCCCATATGCACACCAGAGGGTCCTAGGTAGTTGTGAGAGGGAGATATTTTCAGCAGACACACATGTGACCTTGGTACAGGATGGATGCAGCATGTCTGCACATCTACAGTACAAACCACAATAATACACAATGTCCTGTCCTCACCATAGATGTGCACCTCTGTGCATTAGAAAACCCCATCCACAACTGCAATCAGTCCTAACACGTGCATGTAGATACAATACAGATACATGTATGTCTTATACATTAGTGTACTTATCCCCACTGGGCCCTTACCTGCACGCTCTTCAACCAGTGTGTGTGTGTGTGTGTGTGTGTGTGTGTGTGTGTGTGTGTGTGTGTGTGTGTGTGTGTGTGTGTGTGTGTGTGTGTGTGTGTGTGTGTGTGTGTGTGTGTGTGTGTGTGTGTGTGTGTGTGCAACCCACCTTCACAATTATTATGGCTTAGTGTGTGGCCCAAGTGTGATGAGGAGCTGTCAGTGGGGGCTGGATGGCTGGGCTCCCACCTGTGGCAAGCTGGTCCCTCACTACAGTAGCAGCCCATTGATGGGCATGGCATTTGAGGCTGGTGTCTCAATGCTGCACGTGCTTATAAGTTCTGCTGTACAGGCCGGCATCATTTACCCTGTGGACCAGACTGTTCCACAGGGCAGTCCTCTCCCACACATCTTCTTCTGTCTGTCCAAATGACAGGGAATAATGTCCAATCACATATTCAGTGATGTCTGTTTCCCCAACAGAGAACGCTGGTAGGTGTGCACTCTGCAAGTTACCTGGAAGACATAAACCGGAAAAATTATCACAGGATCACATACGTTTGTCAAAATGCACAACAACAGTGGATATTACTTGCAAATAATCTACACTACACTGAAACCCTCCAAGCTATCATGGCTATAGCAGCTTGCATTACATGCCTGTCCCTGAGCTATCTTATTCCCCCCAATGTTGGACACTTGATTGCATAATCCTCTATCCTCCATTCATTTCTGTGTAGAGGGTTGACAGTGGGCATCTTCCATGTGGATGGTGGCAGGTCTGTGTTTGACTGTGGTGTGTGATGGCACTCTGAGCACATATCTGAGTTCATGTAGGAAGCAGACACTGATGTTATTATATATTATACCCCATGGAGATATGCTGTTGTTGCCATCAGCAGGTAATATGTACATGCTCACCATTGCTGAGGGGAGGAGTGTGGTTAATGTGCATATCTCCATGTATAACTGGGATGGACAGGGTGGTGATGTTCCCACCTAACCTGTGTGATGCAGGTTGCCTATATGCATGGCATGTGTGTATGAGGGGTTCTTTACCCCCAGTATAGGGTGAAATGTGTTGTTTCATCTGAAACTTACAACACATGTGGAGACATGGCTGCAATTGTCCTTGGTGGTATGGATATGTCCAATTCATAGTCATAGTCATAGGAAGTCACCTGTGAACTCACATGCTTGCTCAGATATAGGTGGACTTGCACCTATGTGTCCCTGTACAGCCAATGTAGCAACCTATTGTGTGGTTTATGTATTGCTGCTGTCCACCAAAGGGGATTACTTTACCTTGGTGGAGGCTGGTTATACAGGTCAGGCACTGCTGTGTCCATACAGCTACAGTGAATATAAAGGGTACACACCCCTGATACAATGCCTGGTATTCGTGCAATTGGAACATGACACCACAATAACTCATTTCATAGCAATTCCCACCTGTAGTGTGACCTATAGCCTGTACAATTCAATTGAAAACCTAACAATCGGGTCTGCGAAAACATATGGAAATAATACTCAGTACAATAAGCCAGTTGAATGAGTGTGCACACTCTTAAACTGATATGATGTGTATGCACCTCTTGAGATGGTTACAGCATTCATCCATAGTGGTCTGGACTCTAACATAATGATGCAGCTTCACTTGATAATTGTTGGTCATCTTCTTAGAAACACCATTGATTGTATTTCAATGGAATTGTACAGGTAAGGCATCACATAAAGATGAGAAACATTATGAAATTATCTTCCGTGGTCTGATTGTCATGCAGCACACATACCTGGCATTCTAAAATGGGTATGTACACTTGTGATATCCACTGTATATAGGTGTGGATATAGCTGGTAGTAGTAGGCATGGACAGAGGGTCATAACACAGGTTGACACTTCTCTGATTAATAGCTGCATATCATGCCTGCTATAGTACCCATATCAGTGTCAGGGCACTGCAACAACCAGTAGCTGTACACATTTCTGTCTGTTGTATGCACTGACACTGATATTACACACATGTGCAACATGCACAACCTATGTACCTGAATGCTTGAAACCCATGTGATTTAGTTTTGTGCCTTCCAGCTAAACATAAGCATACACACAAGTGTTCAAGGATACCTGGTATACATTTCTGTTTTATGCTACTATGCCACACTGTAGTTACAGTCTTGCTGCTCGATCATAGTTCTCAACCTGTTACAGCTGTACATCTGGACAATGGCACACATAAATGGGTGTCAAAGGGGGCATCAGTATTGATACTGTATTAATATAGCTGCACCATACATTAGTACATTGATTGCACAGTAGGGTTTGACATCACTGTGGTATCCTGGGTAGTTGTCCAACAGTCATAGGTAGGCTATTATGTTACAGTGTCATTGTTCACAGTCCTGTCAATCGTTTGGCTGACATAACACATACATATGTGTATGTAACTACAGATAGTCACAAATGCGCTTATTGTCCAGCAGAACACTGTACAGTTGAATGTTATTAATTCAATATATCACATGCAGTTCAACACTTCTGCAACAGTACTTTACTATGCACATCCCCTCTATAGGTTTCTTAGCTTTACAAGGCAAACATGTGTCACACTCATAATCACAGGTAACATGGATATGGAAATCATCCCATTAACTGGCCTAGCAGTGGCACAGTCACAACTGTTTTGACAGACACCCCTGCGGTTGTCATTTATGAGCTGTCCTTTCCCAGGGTGAGTCAAGCTCCTGAGCTGTGATCGCACCTCACAACCTCTCAGAGCATCACATCTGGACAATGCCTAAACTGATGGGGGGATAAATAGGGACAGACTTTAAATATTCCTGTTACAAACATAGGAAATTCATAAAATGATACATTTAGCATTATGGTGAATATTCTTAAGGATGTGGAGTCTTAAACTTAAGTGTTTGTAATTACCTGATGACTTCAATCCTCAGCTATTTGCCAGAACAGTACAGATCTCAGGAGGAACAGAGAAAAATACACAATGGTGAAATGTGGACATTCTGTGAAAATATGTACAGTTGAGAGGTATGTCTGTCATATCTACCACTGCAGAGAGGGCCAAATGCTACGGCCATAACAGCTGTTTAGCAGGACATTAGTACAGCATGTCTTGTTGGTACATATATTCCTCCAAATCATATTTCCCATTATTACAGACCAAGTACTACATTCAATTACTTTCTTACATGGTCCACTTACCTTTCTTCTTTCTTCTCTTGCCCACTTTATGTTTCATTTATTTTCTCTCTCTCTCTCTCTGCACTACAGGGATAGAGATGTTTGGAATAGGTGGCAGCATGGCTTTTGTAGTTGATGCTCATGACCAGGTGATGGCCTGTGCACCTATTGCAGTTCCCCACTTGCTAATTGCATGCAGAACAGCTGTACAGTTCCTCCAATAGCCAATGACATGGCAAAACACTCCTATAAATGAGTACCTCATGTGGATGTTGGCCCTTTCCCTTACTTGTGAGGAAGACATCCTGGAGTTATATGAGCTACTACTTCTTACAACAAGACTTGTGGAGACAGGCCAACTAAATTATGGGGAAGGTTCAAGATTTAGGAGCAGAATGTGAGTATTGCTGTTATATGTTTGGAATACTGCTAGTTTAACAGGGTGTATCTGAAAATGCTACTTCTGCATGGGTTTCAGTCTGATAATGTTCTGTCTATGCATAGCTCTCAACTGTAGGGGCATGCGCATAATGGCCAATGGTTAGCCTGTTATGTATGGGCTGTTCCCTAGACAGGTGTTGTCCTTGGTAAATCAGTAGCATACTCTGGTGATTGCATTATTAGAGGGCAACATCCATTTGTATTTCTGACTTTTTATCCCTCAGAAAAGATATGTTACAACAAACCCTGCAACACTAGCAACTTTCTCAGTGTATAACAACAATTTTTCATGTATGGCTGTGTATTTGGTCATCTATCCACCAATTATGTCAGGCTTTCTCCAGATGTCATACAGTAGTAGGTGGATAGGTATACTGGTCTATCATTTAGTGCTGTACTTCCTGCTGAGGGGAATGGCTGGGAAACATGTTGAAGTCTGTACATTCAAGAGGTTGGTGTATAGAGAATGCTCTTAGATGGTCTTGTAACATAGTTTACATGGGAGACAGTGACACATGTTTTAAAACTAGACTGATAAGAAATATGTCAGTTCTATAGCTGTACATTTGAATAAATTTCACCATGGGGACAGTAGTGGGTCTCAAGGTACTGTTTCTGAAAACATCTGTTCCTCAGTGTGATGAAACATTCATAAAATGACAATTGTTATGTACAGACTCAATGTATTAATATTAACTGTGATACTTTATCCCGTAGGGGGGTTAAATGACAAGTGAAATTGGAGGCTGTGTATTCAATTATGTAATTAGGTGTTAATTGCTTCTTGTGATTAAAGCATGTATTTCTGGTAATGTTTACTCCTTGAAGGCTTTGGCCAAGACATCAGAGTATAATAAACATGTGTGAATTACTGGCTTCTTGAATTTTTCTTTGCTACGTTCAGACATTTTATTTGTTTTGCTAAGAGTTTGTTGTATGTCTGGCCATTGTGTATGGCCTATCATGATTTTGTAGCAGTGTACTGCTCACTTATTTATTTGGACTGTGGGGGGGTGGTGGATGTGAGTGTCATGGCTGCTTTTGTACCCAACTGTGCGTGCTGCCCCAGTTGTGGATGGTCTATCAGCAGCATATGGACATTTTGGGACATGTATGCATATATATATATATATATATATATATATATATATATATATATATATATATATATATATATATACACACATATATGTATGTGTGTGTGTGTGTGTGTATACATATATATATATATATATATATATATATATATATATATATATACACACACACACACACACACACACACACACACACACACACACACACACACATACACTGATAACGCCAGGGGGGAAACCTAAGTTTGTGTATTGTGTATGTTTCATTGTGAGACGGACATTAAACATTTGGATACTAACAGCCTTGTTCCTGAATGGCGTTTTTTATTTTGTTTTGCTGAACATGGCTTTTAACACTCATTTTGGGTGTTTGTATTCTGGTTGGTGCTGGACGTTGTGGAGTGTGGTGTTTATGTAGTCCATGCACCACACATTCCACCGAACACCTGTTTTAAGGTTGAGTATATATATATATATATATATATATATATATATATATATATATATATATATGTATATACATAGAGAGAGAGAGAGAGAGAGAGATAGGTCTAGGACTATTCACTGAAAGCACATTTCACTGAAACACATTTGACTGTGCACAATTCACTGAAAGCTCAATTCATTGAAAGGACAATTCATTGGAACACATTTCACTGAAAGTTATATATGGCCATTTCCCCACTATTGTGCGACCCTGGAGTTAGTATATATAGTAAGGGAGGTGTGGGGGCATAGGACCCATCTATTTTAAATATTTTGAACTACATATATGGGTACTTGCAATTCCAGTAAATTACTCTTTTCTGAACTTAATATATTTTATTTTATTTTATTTTTTATTTTTATTTTACATTTGTTTATCGGGATAGTCCGACTGGACGCAGGTCCATTTACAGCGGAGGCCCGGGGAGAAAAGCTCCATACATTTTAGTTCTAGTTTACAATATATCCAAAATATGTGGGGAGCTACACCCCCCAAACCCCCCATTACTATATATACAAACTCCAGGGTCACACAAGAGTGGGGAAAAGGACATAAATAACTTTGAGTAAAATCTGTTTCAGTGACCGGAGTTTTCATTG